>NC_091888.1:3083914-3136423 GCF_019399895.1 Cardiocondyla obscurior | reverse complement strand
GTGGCCTGGCCTGGCCTGGCCTGGCCTGGCCTGGCCTGGCCTGGCCTGGCCTGGCCTGGCCTGGCCTGGCCTGGCCTGGCCTGGCCTGGCCTGGCCTGGCCTGGCCTGCCTGGCCTGGCCTGAGCCTGGCCTGGCCTGAGCCTGGCCTGGCCTGGCCTGGCCTGGCCTGGCCTGGCCTGGCCTGGCCTGGCCTGGCCTGAGCCTGGCCTGGCCTGGCTGGCCTGGCCTGGCCTGGCCTGGCCTGGCCTGGCCTGGCCTGGCCTGGCCTGGCCTGGCCTGGCCTGGCCTGGCCTGGCCTGACCTGGCCTGGCTGGCCTGGCCTGCTAGGCCTGGCCTGGCCTGGCCTGGCCTGGCCTGGCCTGGCCTGGCCTGGCCTGGCCTGGCCTGAAGCTGGCCTGGCCTGGCCTGGCCTGGCCTGGCCTGGCCTGGCCTGGCCTGGCCTGGCCTGGCCTGGCCTGGCCTGGCCTGGCCTGGCCTGGCCTGGCCTGGCCTGGCCTGGCCTGGCCTGGCCTGGCCTGGCCTGGCCTGGCCTGGCCTGGCCTGGCCTGGCCTGGCCTGAGCTGGCCTGGCCTGGCCTGGCCTGGCCTGGCCTGGCCTGGCCTGGCGGCCTGGCCTGGCCTGGCCTGGCCTGGCCTGGCCTGGCCTGGCCTGGCCTGGCCTGGCCTGGCCTGGCCTGGCCTGGCCTGGCCTGGCCTGGCCTGGCCTGGCCTGGCCTGGCCTGGCCTCCTGCCTGACCTGGCCTGGCCTGGCCTGGCCTGGCCTGGCCTGGCCTGGCCTGGCCTGGCCTGACCTGGCCTGGCTGGCCTGGCCTGGCCTGGCCTGGCCTGGCCTGGCCTGGCCTGGCCTGGCCTGGCCTGGCCTGAGGCCTGGCCTGGCCTGGCCTGGCCTGGCCTGGCCTGGCCTGGCCTGGCCTGGCCTGGCCTGGCCTGGCCTGGCCTGGCCTGGCCTGGCTGGCCTGGCCTGGCCTGGCCTGGCCTGGCCTGGCCTGGCCTGGCCTGGCCTGGCCTGGCCTGGCCTGGCCTGGCCTGGCCTGGCCTGGCCTGGCCTGGCCTGGCCTGGCCTGGCCTGGCCTGGCCTGGCCTGGCCTGGCCTGGCCTGGCCTGGCCTGGCCTGGCCTGGCCTGGCCTGGCCTGGCCTGGCCTGGCCTGGCCTGGCCTGGCCTGGCCTGGCCTGGCCTGGCCTGGCCTGGCCTGGCCTGGCCTGGCCTGGCCTGGCCTGGCCTGGCCTGGCCTGGCCTGGCCTGGCCTGGCCTGGCCTGGCCTGGCCTGGCCTGGCCTGGCCTGGCCTGGCCTGGCCTGGCCTGGCCTGGCCTGGCCTGGCCTGGCCTGGCCTGGCCTGGCCTGGCCTGGCCTGGCCTGGCCTGGCCTGGCCTGGCCTGGCCTGGCCTGGCCTGGCCTGGCCTGGCCTGGCCTGGCCTGGCCTGGCCTCCTGGCCTGGCCTGGCCTGGCCTGGCCTGGCCTGGCCTGGCCTGGCCTGGCCTGGCCTGGCCTGGCCTGGCCTGGCCTGGCCTGGCCTGGCCTGGCCTGGCCTGGCCTGGCCTGGCCTGGCCTGGCCTGGCCTGGCCTGGCCTGGCCTGGCCTGGCCTGGCCTGGCCTGGCCTGGCCTGGCCTGGCCTGGCCTGGCCTGGCCTGGCCTGGCCTGGCCTGGCCTGGCCTGGCCTGGCCTGGCCTGGCCTGGCCTGGCCCTGGCCTGGCCTGGCCTGGCCTGGCCTGGCCTGGCCTGGCCTGGCCTGGCCTGGCCTGGCCTGGCCTGGCCTGGCCTGGCCTGGCCTGGCCTGGCCTGGCCTGGCCTGGCCTGGCCTGGCCTGGCCTGGCCTGGCCTGGCCTGGCCTGGCCTGGCCTGGCCTGGCCTGGCCTGGCCTGGCCTGGCCTGGCCTGGCCTGGCCTGGCCTGGCCTGGCCTGGCCTGGCCTGGCCTGGCCTGGCCTGGCCTGGCCTGGCCTGGCCTGGCCTGGCCTGGCCTGGCCTGGCCTGGCCTGGCCTGGCCTGGCCTGGCCTGGCCTGGCCTGGCCTGGCCTGGCCTGGCCTGGCCTGGCCTGGCCTGGCCTGGCCTGGCCTGGCTGGCCTGGCCTGGCCTGGCCTGGCCTGGCCTGGCCTGGCCTGGCCTGGCCTGGCCTGGCCTGGCCTGGCCTGGCCTGGCCTGGCCTGGCCTGGCCTGGCCTGGCCTGGCCTGGCCTGGCCTGGCCTGGCCTGGCCTGGCCTGGCCTGGCCTGGCCTGGCCTGGCCTGGCCTGGCCTGGCCTGGCCTGGCCTGGCCTGGCCTGGCCTGGCTGGCCTGGCCTGGCCTGGCCTGGCCTGGCCTGGCCTGGCCTGGCCTGGCCTGGCCTGGCCTGGCCTGGCCTGGCCTGGCCTGGCCTGGCCTGGCCTGGCCTGGCCTGGCCTGGCCTGGCCTGGCCTGGCCTGGCCTGGCCTGGCCTGGCCTGGCCTGGCCTGGCCTGGCCTGGCCTGGCCTGGCCTGGCCTGGCCTGGCCTGGCCTGGCCTGGCCTGGCCTGGCCTGGCCTGGCCTGGCCTGGCCTGGCCTGGCCTGGCCTGGCCTGGCCTGGCCTGGCCTGGCCTGGCCTGGCCTGGCCTGGCCTGGCCTGGCCTGGCCTGGCCTGGCCTGGCCTGGCCTGGCCTGGCCTGGCCTGGCCTGGCCTGGCCTGGCCTGGCCTGGCCTGGCTGGCCTGGCTGGCCTGGCCTGGCCTGGCCTGGCCTGGCCTGGCCTGGCCTGGCCTGGCCTGGCCTGGCCTGGCCTGGCCTGGCCTGGCCTGGCCTGGCCTGGCCTGGCCTGGCCTGGCCTGGCCTGGCCTGGCCTGGCCTGGCCTGGCCTGGCCTGGCCTGGCCTGGCCTGGCCTGGCCTGGCCTGGCCTGGCCTGGCCTGGCCTGGCCTGGCCTGGCCTGGCCTGGCCTGGCCTGGCCTGGCCTGGCCTGGCCTGGCCTGGCCTGGCCTGGCCTGGCCTGGCCTGGCCTGGCCTGGCCTGGCCTGGCCTGGCCTGGCCTGGCCTGGCCCTGGCCTGGCCTGGCCTGGCCTGGCCTGGCCTGGCCTGGCCTGGCCTGGCCTGGCCTGGCCTGGCCTGGCCTGGCCTGGCCTGGCCTGGCCTGGCCTGGCCTGGCCTGGCCTGGCCTGGCCTGGCCTGGCCTGGCCTGGCCTGGCCTGGCCTGGCCTGGCCTGGCCTGGCCTGGCCTGGCCTGGCCTGGCCTGGCCTGGCCTGGCCTGGCCTGGCCTGGCCTGGCCTGGCCTGGCCTGGCCTGGCCTGGCCTGGCCTGGCCTGGCCTGGCCTGGCCTGGCCTGGCCTGGCCTGGCCTGGCCTGGCCTGGCCTGGCCTGGCCTGGCCTGGCCTGGCCTGGCCTGGCCTGGCCTGGCCTGGCCTGGCCTGGCCTGGCCTGGCCTGGCCTGGCCTGGCCTGGCCTGGCCTGGCCTGGCCTGGCCTGGCCTGGCCTGGCCTGGCCTGGCCTGGCCTGGCCTGGCCTGGCCTGGCCTGGCCTGGCCTGGCCTGGCCTGGCCTGGCCTGGCCTGGCCTGGCCTGGCCTGGCCTGGCCTGGCCTGGCCTGGCCTGGCCTGGCCTGGCCTGGCCTGGCCTGGCCTGGCCTGGCCTGGCCTGGCCTGGCCTGGCCTGGCCTGGCCTGGCCTGGCCTGGCCTGGCCTGGCCTGGCCTGGCCTGGCCTGGCCTGGCCTGGCCTGGCCTGGCCTGGCCTGGCCTGGCCTGGCCTGGCCTGGCCTGGCCTGGCCTGGCCTGGCCTGGCCTGGCCTGGCCTGGCCTGGCCTGGCCTGGCCTGGCCTGGCCTGGCCTGGCCTGGCCTGGCCTGGCCTGGCCTGGCCTGGCCTGGCCTGGCCTGGCCTGGCCTGGCCTGGCCTGGCCTGGCCTGGCCTGGCCTGGCCTGGCCTGGCCTGGCCTGGCCTGGCCTGGCCTGGCCTGGCCTGGCCTGGCCTGGCCTGGCCTGGCCTGGCCTGGCCTGGCCTGGCCTGGCCTGGCCTGGCCTGGCCTGGCCTGGCCTGGCCTGGCCTGGCCTGGCCTGGCCTGGCCTGGCCTGGCCTGGCCTGGCCTGGCCTGGCCTGGCCTGGCCTGGCCTGGCCTGGCCTGGCCTGGCCTGGCCTGGCCTGGCCTGGCCTGGCCTGGCCTGGCCTGGCCTGGCCTGGCCTGGCCTGGCCTGGCCTGGCCTGGCCTGGCCTGGCCTGGCCTGGCCTGGCCTGGCCTGGCCTGGCCTGGCCTGGCCTGGCCTGGCCTGGCCTGGCCTGGCCTGGCCTGGCCTGGCCTGGCCTGGCCTGGCCTGGCCTGGCCTGGCCTGGCCTGGCCTGGCCTGGCCTGGCCTGGCCTGGCCTGGCCTGGCCTGGCCTGGCCTGGCCTGGCCTGGCCTGGCCTGGCCTGGCCTGGCCTGGCCTGGCCTGGCCTGGCCTGGCCTGGCCTGGCCTGGCCTGGCCTGGCCTGGCCTGGCCTGGCCTGGCCTGGCCTGGCCTGGCCTGGCCTGGCCTGGCCTGGCCTGGCCTGGCCTGGCCTGGCCTGGCCTGGCCTGGCCTGGCCTGGCCTGGCCTGGCCTGGCCTGGCCTGGCCTGGCCTGGCCTGGCCTGGCCTGGCCTGGCCTGGCCTGGCCTGGCCTGGCCTGGCCTGGCCTGGCCTGGCCTGGCCTGGCCTGGCCTGGCCTGGCCTGGCCTGGCCTGGCCTGGCCTGGCCTGGCCTGGCCTGGCCTGGCCTGGCCTGGCCTGGCCTGGCCTGGCCTGGCCTGGCCTGGCCTGGCCTGGCCTGGCCTGGCCTGGCCTGGCCTGGCCTGGCCTGGCCTGGCCTGGCCTGGCCTGGCCTGGCCTGGCCTGGCCTGGCCTGGCCTGGCCTGGCCTGGCCTGGCCTGGCCTGGCCTGGCCTGGCCTGGCCTGGCCTGGCCTGGCCTGGCCTGGCCTGGCCTGGCCTGGCCTGGCCTGGCCTGGCCTGGCCTGGCCTGGCCTGGCCTGGCCTGGCCTGGCCTGGCCTGGCCTGGCCTGGCCTGGCCTGGCCTGGCCTGGCCTGGCCTGGCCTGGCCTGGCCTGGCCTGGCCTGGCCTGGCCTGGCCTGGCCTGGCCTGGCCTGGCCTGGCCTGGCCTGGCCTGGCCTGGCCTGGCCTGGCCTGGCCTGGCCTGGCCTGGCCTGGCCTGGCCTGGCCTGGCCTGGCCTGGCCTGGCCTGGCCTGGCCTGGCCTGGCCTGGCCTGGCCTGGCCTGGCCTGGCCTGGCCTGGCCTGGCCTGGCCTGGCCTGGCCTGGCCTGGCCTGGCCTGGCCTGGCCTGGCCTGGCCTGGCCTGGCCTGGCCTGGCCTGGCCTGGCCTGGCCTGGCCTGGCCTGGCCTGGCCTGGCCTGGCCTGGCCTGGCCTGGCCTGGCCTGGCCTGGCCTGGCCTGGCCTGGCCTGGCCTGGCCTGGCCTGGCCTGGCCTGGCCTGGCCTGGCCTGGCCTGGCCTGGCCTGGCCTGGCCTGGCCTGGCCTGGCCTGGCCTGGCCTGGCCTGGCCTGGCCTGGCCTGGCCTGGCCTGGCCTGGCCTGGCCTGGCCTGGCCTGGCCTGGCCTGGCCTGGCCTGGCCTGGCCTGGCCTGGCCTGGCCTGGCCTGGCCTGGCCTGGCCTGGCCTGGCCTGGCCTGGCCTGGCCTGGCCTGGCCTGGCCTGGCCTGGCCTGGCCTGGCCTGGCCTGGCCTGGCCTGGCCTGGCCTGGCCTGGCCTGGCCTGGCCTGGCCTGGCCTGGCCTGGCCTGGCCTGGCCTGGCCTGGCCTGGCCTGGCCTGGCCTGGCCTGGCCTGGCCTGGCCTGGCCTGGCCTGGCCTGGCCTGGCCTGGCCTGGCCTGGCCTGGCCTGGCCTGGCCTGGCCTGGCCTGGCCTGGCCTGGCCTGGCCTGGCCTGGCCTGGCCTGGCCTGGCCTGGCCTGGCCTGGCCTGGCCTGGCCTGGCCTGGCCTGGCCTGGCCTGGCCTGGCCTGGCCTGGCCTGGCCTGGCCTGGCCTGGCCTGGCCTGGCCTGGCCTGGCCTGGCCTGGCCTGGCCTGGCCTGGCCTGGCCTGGCCTGGCCTGGCCTGGCCTGGCCTGGCCTGGCCTGGCCTGGCCTGGCCTGGCCTGGCCTGGCCTGGCCTGGCCTGGCCTGGCCTGGCCTGGCCTGGCCTGGCCTGGCCTGGCCTGGCCTGGCCTGGCCTGGCCTGGCCTGGCCTGGCCTGGCCTGGCCTGGCCTGGCCTGGCCTGGCCTGGCCTGGCCTGGCCTGGCCTGGCCTGGCCTGGCCTGGCCTGGCCTGGCCTGGCCTGGCCTGGCCTGGCCTGGCCTGGCCTGGCCTGGCCTGGCCTGGCCTGGCCTGGCCTGGCCTGGCCTGGCCTGGCCTGGCCTGGCCTGGCCTGGCCTGGCCTGGCCTGGCCTGGCCTGGCCTGGCCTGGCCTGGCCTGGCCTGGCCTGGCCTGGCCTGGCCTGGCCTGGCCTGGCCTGGCCTGGCCTGGCCTGGCCTGGCCTGGCCTGGCCTGGCCTGGCCTGGCCTGGCCTGGCCTGGCCTGGCCTGGCCTGGCCTGGCCTGGCCTGGCCTGGCCTGGCCTGGCCTGGCCTGGCCTGGCCTGGCCTGGCCTGGCCTGGCCTGGCCTGGCCTGGCCTGGCCTGGCCTGGCCTGGCCTGGCCTGGCCTGGCCTGGCCTGGCCTGGCCTGGCCTGGCCTGGCCTGGCCTGGCCTGGCCTGGCCTGGCCTGGCCTGGCCTGGCCTGGCCTGGCCTGGCCTGGCCTGGCCTGGCCTGGCCTGGCCTGGCCTGGCCTGGCCTGGCCTGGCCTGGCCTGGCCTGGCCTGGCCTGGCCTGGCCTGGCCTGGCCTGGCCTGGCCTGGCCTGGCCTGGCCTGGCCTGGCCTGGCCTGGCCTGGCCTGGCCTGGCCTGGCCTGGCCTGGCCTGGCCTGGCCTGGCCTGGCCTGGCCTGGCCTGGCCTGGCCTGGCCTGGCCTGGCCTGGCCTGGCCTGGCCTGGCCTGGCCTGGCCTGGCCTGGCCTGGCCTGGCCTGGCCTGGCCTGGCCTGGCCTGGCCTGGCCTGGCCTGGCCTGGCCTGGCCTGGCCTGGCCTGGCCTGGCCTGGCCTGGCCTGGCCTGGCCTGGCCTGGCCTGGCCTGGCCTGGCCTGGCCTGGCCTGGCCTGGCCTGGCCTGGCCTGGCCTGGCCTGGCCTGGCCTGGCCTGGCCTGGCCTGGCCTGGCCTGGCCTGGCCTGGCCTGGCCTGGCCTGGCCTGGCCTGGCCTGGCCTGGCCTGGCCTGGCCTGGCCTGGCCTGGCCTGGCCTGGCCTGGCCTGGCCTGGCCTGGCCTGGCCTGGCCTGGCCTGGCCTGGCCTGGCCTGGCCTGGCCTGGCCTGGCCTGGCCTGGCCTGGCCTGGCCTGGCCTGGCCTGGCCTGGCCTGGCCTGGCCTGGCCTGGCCTGGCCTGGCCTGGCCTGGCCTGGCCTGGCCTGGCCTGGCCTGGCCTGGCCTGGCCTGGCCTGGCCTGGCCTGGCCTGGCCTGGCCTGGCCTGGCCTGGCCTGGCCTGGCCTGGCCTGGCCTGGCCTGGCCTGGCCTGGCCTGGCCTGGCCTGGCCTGGCCTGGCCTGGCCTGGCCTGGCCTGGCCTGGCCTGGCCTGGCCTGGCCTGGCCTGGCCTGGCCTGGCCTGGCCTGGCCTGGCCTGGCCTGGCCTGGCCTGGCCTGGCCTGGCCTGGCCTGGCCTGGCCTGGCCTGGCCTGGCCTGGCCTGGCCTGGCCTGGCCTGGCCTGGCCTGGCCTGGCCTGGCCTGGCCTGGCCTGGCCTGGCCTGGCCTGGCCTGGCCTGGCCTGGCCTGGCCTGGCCTGGCCTGGCCTGGCCTGGCCTGGCCTGGCCTGGCCTGGCCTGGCCTGGCCTGGCCTGGCCTGGCCTGGCCTGGCCTGGCCTGGCCTGGCCTGGCCTGGCCTGGCCTGGCCTGGCCTGGCCTGGCCTGGCCTGGCCTGGCCTGGCCTGGCCTGGCCTGGCCTGGCCTGGCCTGGCCTGGCCTGGCCTGGCCTGGCCTGGCCTGGCCTGGCCTGGCCTGGCCTGGCCTGGCCTGGCCTGGCCTGGCCTGGCCTGGCCTGGCCTGGCCTGGCCTGGCCTGGCCTGGCCTGGCCTGGCCTGGCCTGGCCTGGCCTGGCCTGGCCTGGCCTGGCCTGGCCTGGCCTGGCCTGGCCTGGCCTGGCCTGGCCTGGCCTGGCCTGGCCTGGCCTGGCCTGGCCTGGCCTGGCCTGGCCTGGCCTGGCCTGGCCTGGCCTGGCCTGGCCTGGCCTGGCCTGGCCTGGCCTGGCCTGGCCTGGCCTGGCCTGGCCTGGCCTGGCCTGGCCTGGCCTGGCCTGGCCTGGCCTGGCCTGGCCTGGCCTGGCCTGGCCTGGCCTGGCCTGGCCTGGCCTGGCCTGGCCTGGCCTGGCCTGGCCTGGCCTGGCCTGGCCTGGCCTGGCCTGGCCTGGCCTGGCCTGGCCTGGCCTGGCCTGGCCTGGCCTGGCCTGGCCTGGCCTGGCCTGGCCTGGCCTGGCCTGGCCTGGCCTGGCCTGGCCTGGCCTGGCCTGGCCTGGCCTGGCCTGGCCTGGCCTGGCCTGGCCTGGCCTGGCCTGGCCTGGCCTGGCCTGGCCTGGCCTGGCCTGGCCTGGCCTGGCCTGGCCTGGCCTGGCCTGGCCTGGCCTGGCCTGGCCTGGCCTGGCCTGGCCTGGCCTGGCCTGGCCTGGCCTGGCCTGGCCTGGCCTGGCCTGGCCTGGCCTGGCCTGGCCTGGCCTGGCCTGGCCTGGCCTGGCCTGGCCTGGCCTGGCCTGGCCTGGCCTGGCCTGGCCTGGCCTGGCCTGGCCTGGCCTGGCCTGGCCTGGCCTGGCCTGGCCTGGCCTGGCCTGGCCTGGCCTGGCCTGGCCTGGCCTGGCCTGGCCTGGCCTGGCCTGGCCTGGCCTGGCCTGGCCTGGCCTGGCCTGGCCTGGCCTGGCCTGGCCTGGCCTGGCCTGGCCTGGCCTGGCCTGGCCTGGCCTGGCCTGGCCTGGCCTGGCCTGGCCTGGCCTGGCCTGGCCTGGCCTGGCCTGGCCTGGCCTGGCCTGGCCTGGCCTGGCCTGGCCTGGCCTGGCCTGGCCTGGCCTGGCCTGGCCTGGCCTGGCCTGGCCTGGCCTGGCCTGGCCTGGCCTGGCCTGGCCTGGCCTGGCCTGGCCTGGCCTGGCCTGGCCTGGCCTGGCCTGGCCTGGCCTGGCCTGGCCTGGCCTGGCCTGGCCTGGCCTGGCCTGGCCTGGCCTGGCCTGGCCTGGCCTGGCCTGGCCTGGCCTGGCCTGGCCTGGCCTGGCCTGGCCTGGCCTGGCCTGGCCTGGCCTGGCCTGGCCTGGCCTGGCCTGGCCTGGCCTGGCCTGGCCTGGCCTGGCCTGGCCTGGCCTGGCCTGGCCTGGCCTGGCCTGGCCTGGCCTGGCCTGGCCTGGCCTGGCCTGGCCTGGCCTGGCCTGGCCTGGCCTGGCCTGGCCTGGCCTGGCCTGGCCTGGCCTGGCCTGGCCTGGCCTGGCCTGGCCTGGCCTGGCCTGGCCTGGCCTGGCCTGGCCTGGCCTGGCCTGGCCTGGCCTGGCCTGGCCTGGCCTGGCCTGGCCTGGCCTGGCCTGGCCTGGCCTGGCCTGGCCTGGCCTGGCCTGGCCTGGCCTGGCCTGGCCTGGCCTGGCCTGGCCTGGCCTGGCCTGGCCTGGCCTGGCCTGGCCTGGCCTGGCCTGGCCTGGCCTGGCCTGGCCTGGCCTGGCCTGGCCTGGCCTGGCCTGGCCTGGCCTGGCCTGGCCTGGCCTGGCCTGGCCTGGCCTGGCCTGGCCTGGCCTGGCCTGGCCTGGCCTGGCCTGGCCTGGCCTGGCCTGGCCTGGCCTGGCCTGGCCTGGCCTGGCCTGGCCTGGCCTGGCCTGGCCTGGCCTGGCCTGGCCTGGCCTGGCCTGGCCTGGCCTGGCCTGGCCTGGCCTGGCCTGGCCTGGCCTGGCCTGGCCTGGCCTGGCCTGGCCTGGCCTGGCCTGGCCTGGCCTGGCCTGGCCTGGCCTGGCCTGGCCTGGCCTGGCCTGGCCTGGCCTGGCCTGGCCTGGCCTGGCCTGGCCTGGCCTGGCCTGGCCTGGCCTGGCCTGGCCTGGCCTGGCCTGGCCTGGCCTGGCCTGGCCTGGCCTGGCCTGGCCTGGCCTGGCCTGGCCTGGCCTGGCCTGGCCTGGCCTGGCCTGGCCTGGCCTGGCCTGGCCTGGCCTGGCCTGGCCTGGCCTGGCCTGGCCTGGCCTGGCCTGGCCTGGCCTGGCCTGGCCTGGCCTGGCCTGGCCTGGCCTGGCCTGGCCTGGCCTGGCCTGGCCTGGCCTGGCCTGGCCTGGCCTGGCCTGGCCTGGCCTGGCCTGGCCTGGCCTGGCCTGGCCTGGCCTGGCCTGGCCTGGCCTGGCCTGGCCTGGCCTGGCCTGGCCTGGCCTGGCCTGGCCTGGCCTGGCCTGGCCTGGCCTGGCCTGGCCTGGCCTGGCCTGGCCTGGCCTGGCCTGGCCTGGCCTGGCCTGGCCTGGCCTGGCCTGGCCTGGCCTGGCCTGGCCTGGCCTGGCCTGGCCTGGCCTGGCCTGGCCTGGCCTGGCCTGGCCTGGCCTGGCCTGGCCTGGCCTGGCCTGGCCTGGCCTGGCCTGGCCTGGCCTGGCCTGGCCTGGCCTGGCCTGGCCTGGCCTGGCCTGGCCTGGCCTGGCCTGGCCTGGCCTGGCCTGGCCTGGCCTGGCCTGGCCTGGCCTGGCCTGGCCTGGCCTGGCCTGGCCTGGCCTGGCCTGGCCTGGCCTGGCCTGGCCTGGCCTGGCCTGGCCTGGCCTGGCCTGGCCTGGCCTGGCCTGGCCTGGCCTGGCCTGGCCTGGCCTGGCCTGGCCTGGCCTGGCCTGGCCTGGCCTGGCCTGGCCTGGCCTGGCCTGGCCTGGCCTGGCCTGGCCTGGCCTGGCCTGGCCTGGCCTGGCCTGGCCTGGCCTGGCCTGGCCTGGCCTGGCCTGGCCTGGCCTGGCCTGGCCTGGCCTGGCCTGGCCTGGCCTGGCCTGGCCTGGCCTGGCCTGGCCTGGCCTGGCCTGGCCTGGCCTGGCCTGGCCTGGCCTGGCCTGGCCTGGCCTGGCCTGGCCTGGCCTGGCCTGGCCTGGCCTGGCCTGGCCTGGCCTGGCCTGGCCTGGCCTGGCCTGGCCTGGCCTGGCCTGGCCTGGCCTGGCCTGGCCTGGCCTGGCCTGGCCTGGCCTGGCCTGGCCTGGCCTGGCCTGGCCTGGCCTGGCCTGGCCTGGCCTGGCCTGGCCTGGCCTGGCCTGGCCTGGCCTGGCCTGGCCTGGCCTGGCCTGGCCTGGCCTGGCCTGGCCTGGCCTGGCCTGGCCTGGCCTGGCCTGGCCTGGCCTGGCCTGGCCTGGCCTGGCCTGGCCTGGCCTGGCCTGGCCTGGCCTGGCCTGGCCTGGCCTGGCCTGGCCTGGCCTGGCCTGGCCTGGCCTGGCCTGGCCTGGCCTGGCCTGGCCTGGCCTGGCCTGGCCTGGCCTGGCCTGGCCTGGCCTGGCCTGGCCTGGCCTGGCCTGGCCTGGCCTGGCCTGGCCTGGCCTGGCCTGGCCTGGCCTGGCCTGGCCTGGCCTGGCCTGGCCTGGCCTGGCCTGGCCTGGCCTGGCCTGGCCTGGCCTGGCCTGGCCTGGCCTGGCCTGGCCTGGCCTGGCCTGGCCTGGCCTGGCCTGGCCTGGCCTGGCCTGGCCTGGCCTGGCCTGGCCTGGCCTGGCCTGGCCTGGCCTGGCCTGGCCTGGCCTGGCCTGGCCTGGCCTGGCCTGGCCTGGCCTGGCCTGGCCTGGCCTGGCCTGGCCTGGCCTGGCCTGGCCTGGCCTGGCCTGGCCTGGCCTGGCCTGGCCTGGCCTGGCCTGGCCTGGCCTGGCCTGGCCTGGCCTGGCCTGGCCTGGCCTGGCCTGGCCTGGCCTGGCCTGGCCTGGCCTGGCCTGGCCTGGCCTGGCCTGGCCTGGCCTGGCCTGGCCTGGCCTGGCCTGGCCTGGCCTGGCCTGGCCTGGCCTGGCCTGGCCTGGCCTGGCCTGGCCTGGCCTGGCCTGGCCTGGCCTGGCCTGGCCTGGCCTGGCCTGGCCTGGCCTGGCCTGGCCTGGCCTGGCCTGGCCTGGCCTGGCCTGGCCTGGCCTGGCCTGGCCTGGCCTGGCCTGGCCTGGCCTGGCCTGGCCTGGCCTGGCCTGGCCTGGCCTGGCCTGGCCTGGCCTGGCCTGGCCTGGCCTGGCCTGGCCTGGCCTGGCCTGGCCTGGCCTGGCCTGGCCTGGCCTGGCCTGGCCTGGCCTGGCCTGGCCTGGCCTGGCCTGGCCTGGCCTGGCCTGGCCTGGCCTGGCCTGGCCTGGCCTGGCCTGGCCTGGCCTGGCCTGGCCTGGCCTGGCCTGGCCTGGCCTGGCCTGGCCTGGCCTGGCCTGGCCTGGCCTGGCCTGGCCTGGCCTGGCCTGGCCTGGCCTGGCCTGGCCTGGCCTGGCCTGGCCTGGCCTGGCCTGGCCTGGCCTGGCCTGGCCTGGCCTGGCCTGGCCTGGCCTGGCCTGGCCTGGCCTGGCCTGGCCTGGCCTGGCCTGGCCTGGCCTGGCCTGGCCTGGCCTGGCCTGGCCTGGCCTGGCCTGGCCTGGCCTGGCCTGGCCTGGCCTGGCCTGGCCTGGCCTGGCCTGGCCTGGCCTGGCCTGGCCTGGCCTGGCCTGGCCTGGCCTGGCCTGGCCTGGCCTGGCCTGGCCTGGCCTGGCCTGGCCTGGCCTGGCCTGGCCTGGCCTGGCCTGGCCTGGCCTGGCCTGGCCTGGCCTGGCCTGGCCTGGCCTGGCCTGGCCTGGCCTGGCCTGGCCTGGCCTGGCCTGGCCTGGCCTGGCCTGGCCTGGCCTGGCCTGGCCTGGCCTGGCCTGGCCTGGCCTGGCCTGGCCTGGCCTGGCCTGGCCTGGCCTGGCCTGGCCTGGCCTGGCCTGGCCTGGCCTGGCCTGGCCTGGCCTGGCCTGGCCTGGCCTGGCCTGGCCTGGCCTGGCCTGGCCTGGCCTGGCCTGGCCTGGCCTGGCCTGGCCTGGCCTGGCCTGGCCTGGCCTGGCCTGGCCTGGCCTGGCCTGGCCTGGCCTGGCCTGGCCTGGCCTGGCCTGGCCTGGCCTGGCCTGGCCTGGCCTGGCCTGGCCTGGCCTGGCCTGGCCTGGCCTGGCCTGGCCTGGCCTGGCCTGGCCTGGCCTGGCCTGGCCTGGCCTGGCCTGGCCTGGCCTGGCCTGGCCTGGCCTGGCCTGGCCTGGCCTGGCCTGGCCTGGCCTGGCCTGGCCTGGCCTGGCCTGGCCTGGCCTGGCCTGGCCTGGCCTGGCCTGGCCTGGCCTGGCCTGGCCTGGCCTGGCCTGGCCTGGCCTGGCCTGGCCTGGCCTGGCCTGGCCTGGCCTGGCCTGGCCTGGCCTGGCCTGGCCTGGCCTGGCCTGGCCTGGCCTGGCCTGGCCTGGCCTGGCCTGGCCTGGCCTGGCCTGGCCTGGCCTGGCCTGGCCTGGCCTGGCCTGGCCTGGCCTGGCCTGGCCTGGCCTGGCCTGGCCTGGCCTGGCCTGGCCTGGCCTGGCCTGGCCTGGCCTGGCCTGGCCTGGCCTGGCCTGGCCTGGCCTGGCCTGGCCTGGCCTGGCCTGGCCTGGCCTGGCCTGGCCTGGCCTGGCCTGGCCTGGCCTGGCCTGGCCTGGCCTGGCCTGGCCTGGCCTGGCCTGGCCTGGCCTGGCCTGGCCTGGCCTGGCCTGGCCTGGCCTGGCCTGGCCTGGCCTGGCCTGGCCTGGCCTGGCCTGGCCTGGCCTGGCCTGGCCTGGCCTGGCCTGGCCTGGCCTGGCCTGGCCTGGCCTGGCCTGGCCTGGCCTGGCCTGGCCTGGCCTGGCCTGGCCTGGCCTGGCCTGGCCTGGCCTGGCCTGGCCTGGCCTGGCCTGGCCTGGCCTGGCCTGGCCTGGCCTGGCCTGGCCTGGCCTGGCCTGGCCTGGCCTGGCCTGGCCTGGCCTGGCCTGGCCTGGCCTGGCCTGGCCTGGCCTGGCCTGGCCTGGCCTGGCCTGGCCTGGCCTGGCCTGGCCTGGCCTGGCCTGGCCTGGCCTGGCCTGGCCTGGCCTGGCCTGGCCTGGCCTGGCCTGGCCTGGCCTGGCCTGGCCTGGCCTGGCCTGGCCTGGCCTGGCCTGGCCTGGCCTGGCCTGGCCTGGCCTGGCCTGGCCTGGCCTGGCCTGGCCTGGCCTGGCCTGGCCTGGCCTGGCCTGGCCTGGCCTGGCCTGGCCTGGCCTGGCCTGGCCTGGCCTGGCCTGGCCTGGCCTGGCCTGGCCTGGCCTGGCCTGGCCTGGCCTGGCCTGGCCTGGCCTGGCCTGGCCTGGCCTGGCCTGGCCTGGCCTGGCCTGGCCTGGCCTGGCCTGGCCTGGCCTGGCCTGGCCTGGCCTGGCCTGGCCTGGCCTGGCCTGGCCTGGCCTGGCCTGGCCTGGCCTGGCCTGGCCTGGCCTGGCCTGGCCTGGCCTGGCCTGGCCTGGCCTGGCCTGGCCTGGCCTGGCCTGGCCTGGCCTGGCCTGGCCTGGCCTGGCCTGGCCTGGCCTGGCCTGGCCTGGCCTGGCCTGGCCTGGCCTGGCCTGGCCTGGCCTGGCCTGGCCTGGCCTGGCCTGGCCTGGCCTGGCCTGGCCTGGCCTGGCCTGGCCTGGCCTGGCCTGGCCTGGCCTGGCCTGGCCTGGCCTGGCCTGGCCTGGCCTGGCCTGGCCTGGCCTGGCCTGGCCTGGCCTGGCCTGGCCTGGCCTGGCCTGGCCTGGCCTGGCCTGGCCTGGCCTGGCCTGGCCTGGCCTGGCCTGGCCTGGCCTGGCCTGGCCTGGCCTGGCCTGGCCTGGCCTGGCCTGGCCTGGCCTGGCCTGGCCTGGCCTGGCCTGGCCTGGCCTGGCCTGGCCTGGCCTGGCCTGGCCTGGCCTGGCCTGGCCTGGCCTGGCCTGGCCTGGCCTGGCCTGGCCTGGCCTGGCCTGGCCTGGCCTGGCCTGGCCTGGCCTGGCCTGGCCTGGCCTGGCCTGGCCTGGCCTGGCCTGGCCTGGCCTGGCCTGGCCTGGCCTGGCCTGGCCTGGCCTGGCCTGGCCTGGCCTGGCCTGGCCTGGCCTGGCCTGGCCTGGCCTGGCCTGGCCTGGCCTGGCCTGGCCTGGCCTGGCCTGGCCTGGCCTGGCCTGGCCTGGCCTGGCCTGGCCTGGCCTGGCCTGGCCTGGCCTGGCCTGGCCTGGCCTGGCCTGGCCTGGCCTGGCCTGGCCTGGCCTGGCCTGGCCTGGCCTGGCCTGGCCTGGCCTGGCCTGGCCTGGCCTGGCCTGGCCTGGCCTGGCCTGGCCTGGCCTGGCCTGGCCTGGCCTGGCCTGGCCTGGCCTGGCCTGGCCTGGCCTGGCCTGGCCTGGCCTGGCCTGGCCTGGCCTGGCCTGGCCTGGCCTGGCCTGGCCTGGCCTGGCCTGGCCTGGCCTGGCCTGGCCTGGCCTGGCCTGGCCTGGCCTGGCCTGGCCTGGCCTGGCCTGGCCTGGCCTGGCCTGGCCTGGCCTGGCCTGGCCTGGCCTGGCCTGGCCTGGCCTGGCCTGGCCTGGCCTGGCCTGGCCTGGCCTGGCCTGGCCTGGCCTGGCCTGGCCTGGCCTGGCCTGGCCTGGCCTGGCCTGGCCTGGCCTGGCCTGGCCTGGCCTGGCCTGGCCTGGCCTGGCCTGGCCTGGCCTGGCCTGGCCTGGCCTGGCCTGGCCTGGCCTGGCCTGGCCTGGCCTGGCCTGGCCTGGCCTGGCCTGGCCTGGCCTGGCCTGGCCTGGCCTGGCCTGGCCTGGCCTGGCCTGGCCTGGCCTGGCCTGGCCTGGCCTGGCCTGGCCTGGCCTGGCCTGGCCTGGCCTGGCCTGGCCTGGCCTGGCCTGGCCTGGCCTGGCCTGGCCTGGCCTGGCCTGGCCTGGCCTGGCCTGGCCTGGCCTGGCCTGGCCTGGCCTGGCCTGGCCTGGCCTGGCCTGGCCTGGCCTGGCCTGGCCTGGCCTGGCCTGGCCTGGCCTGGCCTGGCCTGGCCTGGCCTGGCCTGGCCTGGCCTGGCCTGGCCTGGCCTGGCCTGGCCTGGCCTGGCCTGGCCTGGCCTGGCCTGGCCTGGCCTGGCCTGGCCTGGCCTGGCCTGGCCTGGCCTGGCCTGGCCTGGCCTGGCCTGGCCTGGCCTGGCCTGGCCTGGCCTGGCCTGGCCTGGCCTGGCCTGGCCTGGCCTGGCCTGGCCTGGCCTGGCCTGGCCTGGCCTGGCCTGGCCTGGCCTGGCCTGGCCTGGCCTGGCCTGGCCTGGCCTGGCCTGGCCTGGCCTGGCCTGGCCTGGCCTGGCCTGGCCTGGCCTGGCCTGGCCTGGCCTGGCCTGGCCTGGCCTGGCCTGGCCTGGCCTGGCCTGGCCTGGCCTGGCCTGGCCTGGCCTGGCCTGGCCTGGCCTGGCCTGGCCTGGCCTGGCCTGGCCTGGCCTGGCCTGGCCTGGCCTGGCCTGGCCTGGCCTGGCCTGGCCTGGCCTGGCCTGGCCTGGCCTGGCCTGGCCTGGCCTGGCCTGGCCTGGCCTGGCCTGGCCTGGCCTGGCCTGGCCTGGCCTGGCCTGGCCTGGCCTGGCCTGGCCTGGCCTGGCCTGGCCTGGCCTGGCCTGGCCTGGCCTGGCCTGGCCTGGCCTGGCCTGGCCTGGCCTGGCCTGGCCTGGCCTGGCCTGGCCTGGCCTGGCCTGGCCTGGCCTGGCCTGGCCTGGCCTGGCCTGGCCTGGCCTGGCCTGGCCTGGCCTGGCCTGGCCTGGCCTGGCCTGGCCTGGCCTGGCCTGGCCTGGCCTGGCCTGGCCTGGCCTGGCCTGGCCTGGCCTGGCCTGGCCTGGCCTGGCCTGGCCTGGCCTGGCCTGGCCTGGCCTGGCCTGGCCTGGCCTGGCCTGGCCTGGCCTGGCCTGGCCTGGCCTGGCCTGGCCTGGCCTGGCCTGGCCTGGCCTGGCCTGGCCTGGCCTGGCCTGGCCTGGCCTGGCCTGGCCTGGCCTGGCCTGGCCTGGCCTGGCCTGGCCTGGCCTGGCCTGGCCTGGCCTGGCCTGGCCTGGCCTGGCCTGGCCTGGCCTGGCCTGGCCTGGCCTGGCCTGGCCTGGCCTGGCCTGGCCTGGCCTGGCCTGGCCTGGCCTGGCCTGGCCTGGCCTGGCCTGGCCTGGCCTGGCCTGGCCTGGCCTGGCCTGGCCTGGCCTGGCCTGGCCTGGCCTGGCCTGGCCTGGCCTGGCCTGGCCTGGCCTGGCCTGGCCTGGCCTGGCCTGGCCTGGCCTGGCCTGGCCTGGCCTGGCCTGGCCTGGCCTGGCCTGGCCTGGCCTGGCCTGGCCTGGCCTGGCCTGGCCTGGCCTGGCCTGGCCTGGCCTGGCCTGGCCTGGCCTGGCCTGGCCTGGCCTGGCCTGGCCTGGCCTGGCCTGGCCTGGCCTGGCCTGGCCTGGCCTGGCCTGGCCTGGCCTGGCCTGGCCTGGCCTGGCCTGGCCTGGCCTGGCCTGGCCTGGCCTGGCCTGGCCTGGCCTGGCCTGGCCTGGCCTGGCCTGGCCTGGCCTGGCCTGGCCTGGCCTGGCCTGGCCTGGCCTGGCCTGGCCTGGCCTGGCCTGGCCTGGCCTGGCCTGGCCTGGCCTGGCCTGGCCTGGCCTGGCCTGGCCTGGCCTGGCCTGGCCTGGCCTGGCCTGGCCTGGCCTGGCCTGGCCTGGCCTGGCCTGGCCTGGCCTGGCCTGGCCTGGCCTGGCCTGGCCTGGCCTGGCCTGGCCTGGCCTGGCCTGGCCTGGCCTGGCCTGGCCTGGCCTGGCCTGGCCTGGCCTGGCCTGGCCTGGCCTGGCCTGGCCTGGCCTGGCCTGGCCTGGCCTGGCCTGGCCTGGCCTGGCCTGGCCTGGCCTGGCCTGGCCTGGCCTGGCCTGGCCTGGCCTGGCCTGGCCTGGCCTGGCCTGGCCTGGCCTGGCCTGGCCTGGCCTGGCCTGGCCTGGCCTGGCCTGGCCTGGCCTGGCCTGGCCTGGCCTGGCCTGGCCTGGCCTGGCCTGGCCTGGCCTGGCCTGGCCTGGCCTGGCCTGGCCTGGCCTGGCCTGGCCTGGCCTGGCCTGGCCTGGCCTGGCCTGGCCTGGCCTGGCCTGGCCTGGCCTGGCCTGGCCTGGCCTGGCCTGGCCTGGCCTGGCCTGGCCTGGCCTGGCCTGGCCTGGCCTGGCCTGGCCTGGCCTGGCCTGGCCTGGCCTGGCCTGGCCTGGCCTGGCCTGGCCTGGCCTGGCCTGGCCTGGCCTGGCCTGGCCTGGCCTGGCCTGGCCTGGCCTGGCCTGGCCTGGCCTGGCCTGGCCTGGCCTGGCCTGGCCTGGCCTGGCCTGGCCTGGCCTGGCCTGGCCTGGCCTGGCCTGGCCTGGCCTGGCCTGGCCTGGCCTGGCCTGGCCTGGCCTGGCCTGGCCTGGCCTGGCCTGGCCTGGCCTGGCCTGGCCTGGCCTGGCCTGGCCTGGCCTGGCCTGGCCTGGCCTGGCCTGGCCTGGCCTGGCCTGGCCTGGCCTGGCCTGGCCTGGCCTGGCCTGGCCTGGCCTGGCCTGGCCTGGCCTGGCCTGGCCTGGCCTGGCCTGGCCTGGCCTGGCCTGGCCTGGCCTGGCCTGGCCTGGCCTGGCCTGGCCTGGCCTGGCCTGGCCTGGCCTGGCCTGGCCTGGCCTGGCCTGGCCTGGCCTGGCCTGGCCTGGCCTGGCCTGGCCTGGCCTGGCCTGGCCTGGCCTGGCCTGGCCTGGCCTGGCCTGGCCTGGCCTGGCCTGGCCTGGCCTGGCCTGGCCTGGCCTGGCCTGGCCTGGCCTGGCCTGGCCTGGCCTGGCCTGGCCTGGCCTGGCCTGGCCTGGCCTGGCCTGGCCTGGCCTGGCCTGGCCTGGCCTGGCCTGGCCTGGCCTGGCCTGGCCTGGCCTGGCCTGGCCTGGCCTGGCCTGGCCTGGCCTGGCCTGGCCTGGCCTGGCCTGGCCTGGCCTGGCCTGGCCTGGCCTGGCCTGGCCTGGCCTGGCCTGGCCTGGCCTGGCCTGGCCTGGCCTGGCCTGGCCTGGCCTGGCCTGGCCTGGCCTGGCCTGGCCTGGCCTGGCCTGGCCTGGCCTGGCCTGGCCTGGCCTGGCCTGGCCTGGCCTGGCCTGGCCTGGCCTGGCCTGGCCTGGCCTGGCCTGGCCTGGCCTGGCCTGGCCTGGCCTGGCCTGGCCTGGCCTGGCCTGGCCTGGCCTGGCCTGGCCTGGCCTGGCCTGGCCTGGCCTGGCCTGGCCTGGCCTGGCCTGGCCTGGCCTGGCCTGGCCTGGCCTGGCCTGGCCTGGCCTGGCCTGGCCTGGCCTGGCCTGGCCTGGCCTGGCCTGGCCTGGCCTGGCCTGGCCTGGCCTGGCCTGGCCTGGCCTGGCCTGGCCTGGCCTGGCCTGGCCTGGCCTGGCCTGGCCTGGCCTGGCCTGGCCTGGCCTGGCCTGGCCTGGCCTGGCCTGGCCTGGCCTGGCCTGGCCTGGCCTGGCCTGGCCTGGCCTGGCCTGGCCTGGCCTGGCCTGGCCTGGCCTGGCCTGGCCTGGCCTGGCCTGGCCTGGCCTGGCCTGGCCTGGCCTGGCCTGGCCTGGCCTGGCCTGGCCTGGCCTGGCCTGGCCTGGCCTGGCCTGGCCTGGCCTGGCCTGGCCTGGCCTGGCCTGGCCTGGCCTGGCCTGGCCTGGCCTGGCCTGGCCTGGCCTGGCCTGGCCTGGCCTGGCCTGGCCTGGCCTGGCCTGGCCTGGCCTGGCCTGGCCTGGCCTGGCCTGGCCTGGCCTGGCCTGGCCTGGCCTGGCCTGGCCTGGCCTGGCCTGGCCTGGCCTGGCCTGGCCTGGCCTGGCCTGGCCTGGCCTGGCCTGGCCTGGCCTGGCCTGGCCTGGCCTGGCCTGGCCTGGCCTGGCCTGGCCTGGCCTGGCCTGGCCTGGCCTGGCCTGGCCTGGCCTGGCCTGGCCTGGCCTGGCCTGGCCTGGCCTGGCCTGGCCTGGCCTGGCCTGGCCTGGCCTGGCCTGGCCTGGCCTGGCCTGGCCTGGCCTGGCCTGGCCTGGCCTGGCCTGGCCTGGCCTGGCCTGGCCTGGCCTGGCCTGGCCTGGCCTGGCCTGGCCTGGCCTGGCCTGGCCTGGCCTGGCCTGGCCTGGCCTGGCCTGGCCTGGCCTGGCCTGGCCTGGCCTGGCCTGGCCTGGCCTGGCCTGGCCTGGCCTGGCCTGGCCTGGCCTGGCCTGGCCTGGCCTGGCCTGGCCTGGCCTGGCCTGGCCTGGCCTGGCCTGGCCTGGCCTGGCCTGGCCTGGCCTGGCCTGGCCTGGCCTGGCCTGGCCTGGCCTGGCCTGGCCTGGCCTGGCCTGGCCTGGCCTGGCCTGGCCTGGCCTGGCCTGGCCTGGCCTGGCCTGGCCTGGCCTGGCCTGGCCTGGCCTGGCCTGGCCTGGCCTGGCCTGGCCTGGCCTGGCCTGGCCTGGCCTGGCCTGGCCTGGCCTGGCCTGGCCTGGCCTGGCCTGGCCTGGCCTGGCCTGGCCTGGCCTGGCCTGGCCTGGCCTGGCCTGGCCTGGCCTGGCCTGGCCTGGCCTGGCCTGGCCTGGCCTGGCCTGGCCTGGCCTGGCCTGGCCTGGCCTGGCCTGGCCTGGCCTGGCCTGGCCTGGCCTGGCCTGGCCTGGCCTGGCCTGGCCTGGCCTGGCCTGGCCTGGCCTGGCCTGGCCTGGCCTGGCCTGGCCTGGCCTGGCCTGGCCTGGCCTGGCCTGGCCTGGCCTGGCCTGGCCTGGCCTGGCCTGGCCTGGCCTGGCCTGGCCTGGCCTGGCCTGGCCTGGCCTGGCCTGGCCTGGCCTGGCCTGGCCTGGCCTGGCCTGGCCTGGCCTGGCCTGGCCTGGCCTGGCCTGGCCTGGCCTGGCCTGGCCTGGCCTGGCCTGGCCTGGCCTGGCCTGGCCTGGCCTGGCCTGGCCTGGCCTGGCCTGGCCTGGCCTGGCCTGGCCTGGCCTGGCCTGGCCTGGCCTGGCCTGGCCTGGCCTGGCCTGGCCTGGCCTGGCCTGGCCTGGCCTGGCCTGGCCTGGCCTGGCCTGGCCTGGCCTGGCCTGGCCTGGCCTGGCCTGGCCTGGCCTGGCCTGGCCTGGCCTGGCCTGGCCTGGCCTGGCCTGGCCTGGCCTGGCCTGGCCTGGCCTGGCCTGGCCTGGCCTGGCCTGGCCTGGCCTGGCCTGGCCTGGCCTGGCCTGGCCTGGCCTGGCCTGGCCTGGCCTGGCCTGGCCTGGCCTGGCCTGGCCTGGCCTGGCCTGGCCTGGCCTGGCCTGGCCTGGCCTGGCCTGGCCTGGCCTGGCCTGGCCTGGCCTGGCCTGGCCTGGCCTGGCCTGGCCTGGCCTGGCCTGGCCTGGCCTGGCCTGGCCTGGCCTGGCCTGGCCTGGCCTGGCCTGGCCTGGCCTGGCCTGGCCTGGCCTGGCCTGGCCTGGCCTGGCCTGGCCTGGCCTGGCCTGGCCTGGCCTGGCCTGGCCTGGCCTGGCCTGGCCTGGCCTGGCCTGGCCTGGCCTGGCCTGGCCTGGCCTGGCCTGGCCTGGCCTGGCCTGGCCTGGCCTGGCCTGGCCTGGCCTGGCCTGGCCTGGCCTGGCCTGGCCTGGCCTGGCCTGGCCTGGCCTGGCCTGGCCTGGCCTGGCCTGGCCTGGCCTGGCCTGGCCTGGCCTGGCCTGGCCTGGCCTGGCCTGGCCTGGCCTGGCCTGGCCTGGCCTGGCCTGGCCTGGCCTGGCCTGGCCTGGCCTGGCCTGGCCTGGCCTGGCCTGGCCTGGCCTGGCCTGGCCTGGCCTGGCCTGGCCTGGCCTGGCCTGGCCTGGCCTGGCCTGGCCTGGCCTGGCCTGGCCTGGCCTGGCCTGGCCTGGCCTGGCCTGGCCTGGCCTGGCCTGGCCTGGCCTGGCCTGGCCTGGCCTGGCCTGGCCTGGCCTGGCCTGGCCTGGCCTGGCCTGGCCTGGCCTGGCCTGGCCTGGCCTGGCCTGGCCTGGCCTGGCCTGGCCTGGCCTGGCCTGGCCTGGCCTGGCCTGGCCTGGCCTGGCCTGGCCTGGCCTGGCCTGGCCTGGCCTGGCCTGGCCTGGCCTGGCCTGGCCTGGCCTGGCCTGGCCTGGCCTGGCCTGGCCTGGCCTGGCCTGGCCTGGCCTGGCCTGGCCTGGCCTGGCCTGGCCTGGCCTGGCCTGGCCTGGCCTGGCCTGGCCTGGCCTGGCCTGGCCTGGCCTGGCCTGGCCTGGCCTGGCCTGGCCTGGCCTGGCCTGGCCTGGCCTGGCCTGGCCTGGCCTGGCCTGGCCTGGCCTGGCCTGGCCTGGCCTGGCCTGGCCTGGCCTGGCCTGGCCTGGCCTGGCCTGGCCTGGCCTGGCCTGGCCTGGCCTGGCCTGGCCTGGCCTGGCCTGGCCTGGCCTGGCCTGGCCTGGCCTGGCCTGGCCTGGCCTGGCCTGGCCTGGCCTGGCCTGGCCTGGCCTGGCCTGGCCTGGCCTGGCCTGGCCTGGCCTGGCCTGGCCTGGCCTGGCCTGGCCTGGCCTGGCCTGGCCTGGCCTGGCCTGGCCTGGCCTGGCCTGGCCTGGCCTGGCCTGGCCTGGCCTGGCCTGGCCTGGCCTGGCCTGGCCTGGCCTGGCCTGGCCTGGCCTGGCCTGGCCTGGCCTGGCCTGGCCTGGCCTGGCCTGGCCTGGCCTGGCCTGGCCTGGCCTGGCCTGGCCTGGCCTGGCCTGGCCTGGCCTGGCCTGGCCTGGCCTGGCCTGGCCTGGCCTGGCCTGGCCTGGCCTGGCCTGGCCTGGCCTGGCCTGGCCTGGCCTGGCCTGGCCTGGCCTGGCCTGGCCTGGCCTGGCCTGGCCTGGCCTGGCCTGGCCTGGCCTGGCCTGGCCTGGCCTGGCCTGGCCTGGCCTGGCCTGGCCTGGCCTGGCCTGGCCTGGCCTGGCCTGGCCTGGCCTGGCCTGGCCTGGCCTGGCCTGGCCTGGCCTGGCCTGGCCTGGCCTGGCCTGGCCTGGCCTGGCCTGGCCTGGCCTGGCCTGGCCTGGCCTGGCCTGGCCTGGCCTGGCCTGGCCTGGCCTGGCCTGGCCTGGCCTGGCCTGGCCTGGCCTGGCCTGGCCTGGCCTGGCCTGGCCTGGCCTGGCCTGGCCTGGCCTGGCCTGGCCTGGCCTGGCCTGGCCTGGCCTGGCCTGGCCTGGCCTGGCCTGGCCTGGCCTGGCCTGGCCTGGCCTGGCCTGGCCTGGCCTGGCCTGGCCTGGCCTGGCCTGGCCTGGCCTGGCCTGGCCTGGCCTGGCCTGGCCTGGCCTGGCCTGGCCTGGCCTGGCCTGGCCTGGCCTGGCCTGGCCTGGCCTGGCCTGGCCTGGCCTGGCCTGGCCTGGCCTGGCCTGGCCTGGCCTGGCCTGGCCTGGCCTGGCCTGGCCTGGCCTGGCCTGGCCTGGCCTGGCCTGGCCTGGCCTGGCCTGGCCTGGCCTGGCCTGGCCTGGCCTGGCCTGGCCTGGCCTGGCCTGGCCTGGCCTGGCCTGGCCTGGCCTGGCCTGGCCTGGCCTGGCCTGGCCTGGCCTGGCCTGGCCTGGCCTGGCCTGGCCTGGCCTGGCCTGGCCTGGCCTGGCCTGGCCTGGCCTGGCCTGGCCTGGCCTGGCCTGGCCTGGCCTGGCCTGGCCTGGCCTGGCCTGGCCTGGCCTGGCCTGGCCTGGCCTGGCCTGGCCTGGCCTGGCCTGGCCTGGCCTGGCCTGGCCTGGCCTGGCCTGGCCTGGCCTGGCCTGGCCTGGCCTGGCCTGGCCTGGCCTGGCCTGGCCTGGCCTGGCCTGGCCTGGCCTGGCCTGGCCTGGCCTGGCCTGGCCTGGCCTGGCCTGGCCTGGCCTGGCCTGGCCTGGCCTGGCCTGGCCTGGCCTGGCCTGGCCTGGCCTGGCCTGGCCTGGCCTGGCCTGGCCTGGCCTGGCCTGGCCTGGCCTGGCCTGGCCTGGCCTGGCCTGGCCTGGCCTGGCCTGGCCTGGCCTGGCCTGGCCTGGCCTGGCCTGGCCTGGCCTGGCCTGGCCTGGCCTGGCCTGGCCTGGCCTGGCCTGGCCTGGCCTGGCCTGGCCTGGCCTGGCCTGGCCTGGCCTGGCCTGGCCTGGCCTGGCCTGGCCTGGCCTGGCCTGGCCTGGCCTGGCCTGGCCTGGCCTGGCCTGGCCTGGCCTGGCCTGGCCTGGCCTGGCCTGGCCTGGCCTGGCCTGGCCTGGCCTGGCCTGGCCTGGCCTGGCCTGGCCTGGCCTGGCCTGGCCTGGCCTGGCCTGGCCTGGCCTGGCCTGGCCTGGCCTGGCCTGGCCTGGCCTGGCCTGGCCTGGCCTGGCCTGGCCTGGCCTGGCCTGGCCTGGCCTGGCCTGGCCTGGCCTGGCCTGGCCTGGCCTGGCCTGGCCTGGCCTGGCCTGGCCTGGCCTGGCCTGGCCTGGCCTGGCCTGGCCTGGCCTGGCCTGGCCTGGCCTGGCCTGGCCTGGCCTGGCCTGGCCTGGCCTGGCCTGGCCTGGCCTGGCCTGGCCTGGCCTGGCCTGGCCTGGCCTGGCCTGGCCTGGCCTGGCCTGGCCTGGCCTGGCCTGGCCTGGCCTGGCCTGGCCTGGCCTGGCCTGGCCTGGCCTGGCCTGGCCTGGCCTGGCCTGGCCTGGCCTGGCCTGGCCTGGCCTGGCCTGGCCTGGCCTGGCCTGGCCTGGCCTGGCCTGGCCTGGCCTGGCCTGGCCTGGCCTGGCCTGGCCTGGCCTGGCCTGGCCTGGCCTGGCCTGGCCTGGCCTGGCCTGGCCTGGCCTGGCCTGGCCTGGCCTGGCCTGGCCTGGCCTGGCCTGGCCTGGCCTGGCCTGGCCTGGCCTGGCCTGGCCTGGCCTGGCCTGGCCTGGCCTGGCCTGGCCTGGCCTGGCCTGGCCTGGCCTGGCCTGGCCTGGCCTGGCCTGGCCTGGCCTGGCCTGGCCTGGCCTGGCCTGGCCTGGCCTGGCCTGGCCTGGCCTGGCCTGGCCTGGCCTGGCCTGGCCTGGCCTGGCCTGGCCTGGCCTGGCCTGGCCTGGCCTGGCCTGGCCTGGCCTGGCCTGGCCTGGCCTGGCCTGGCCTGGCCTGGCCTGGCCTGGCCTGGCCTGGCCTGGCCTGGCCTGGCCTGGCCTGGCCTGGCCTGGCCTGGCCTGGCCTGGCCTGGCCTGGCCTGGCCTGGCCTGGCCTGGCCTGGCCTGGCCTGGCCTGGCCTGGCCTGGCCTGGCCTGGCCTGGCCTGGCCTGGCCTGGCCTGGCCTGGCCTGGCCTGGCCTGGCCTGGCCTGGCCTGGCCTGGCCTGGCCTGGCCTGGCCTGGCCTGGCCTGGCCTGGCCTGGCCTGGCCTGGCCTGGCCTGGCCTGGCCTGGCCTGGCCTGGCCTGGCCTGGCCTGGCCTGGCCTGGCCTGGCCTGGCCTGGCCTGGCCTGGCCTGGCCTGGCCTGGCCTGGCCTGGCCTGGCCTGGCCTGGCCTGGCCTGGCCTGGCCTGGCCTGGCCTGGCCTGGCCTGGCCTGGCCTGGCCTGGCCTGGCCTGGCCTGGCCTGGCCTGGCCTGGCCTGGCCTGGCCTGGCCTGGCCTGGCCTGGCCTGGCCTGGCCTGGCCTGGCCTGGCCTGGCCTGGCCTGGCCTGGCCTGGCCTGGCCTGGCCTGGCCTGGCCTGGCCTGGCCTGGCCTGGCCTGGCCTGGCCTGGCCTGGCCTGGCCTGGCCTGGCCTGGCCTGGCCTGGCCTGGCCTGGCCTGGCCTGGCCTGGCCTGGCCTGGCCTGGCCTGGCCTGGCCTGGCCTGGCCTGGCCTGGCCTGGCCTGGCCTGGCCTGGCCTGGCCTGGCCTGGCCTGGCCTGGCCTGGCCTGGCCTGGCCTGGCCTGGCCTGGCCTGGCCTGGCCTGGCCTGGCCTGGCCTGGCCTGGCCTGGCCTGGCCTGGCCTGGCCTGGCCTGGCCTGGCCTGGCCTGGCCTGGCCTGGCCTGGCCTGGCCTGGCCTGGCCTGGCCTGGCCTGGCCTGGCCTGGCCTGGCCTGGCCTGGCCTGGCCTGGCCTGGCCTGGCCTGGCCTGGCCTGGCCTGGCCTGGCCTGGCCTGGCCTGGCCTGGCCTGGCCTGGCCTGGCCTGGCCTGGCCTGGCCTGGCCTGGCCTGGCCTGGCCTGGCCTGGCCTGGCCTGGCCTGGCCTGGCCTGGCCTGGCCTGGCCTGGCCTGGCCTGGCCTGGCCTGGCCTGGCCTGGCCTGGCCTGGCCTGGCCTGGCCTGGCCTGGCCTGGCCTGGCCTGGCCTGGCCTGGCCTGGCCTGGCCTGGCCTGGCCTGGCCTGGCCTGGCCTGGCCTGGCCTGGCCTGGCCTGGCCTGGCCTGGCCTGGCCTGGCCTGGCCTGGCCTGGCCTGGCCTGGCCTGGCCTGGCCTGGCCTGGCCTGGCCTGGCCTGGCCTGGCCTGGCCTGGCCTGGCCTGGCCTGGCCTGGCCTGGCCTGGCCTGGCCTGGCCTGGCCTGGCCTGGCCTGGCCTGGCCTGGCCTGGCCTGGCCTGGCCTGGCCTGGCCTGGCCTGGCCTGGCCTGGCCTGGCCTGGCCTGGCCTGGCCTGGCCTGGCCTGGCCTGGCCTGGCCTGGCCTGGCCTGGCCTGGCCTGGCCTGGCCTGGCCTGGCCTGGCCTGGCCTGGCCTGGCCTGGCCTGGCCTGGCCTGGCCTGGCCTGGCCTGGCCTGGCCTGGCCTGGCCTGGCCTGGCCTGGCCTGGCCTGGCCTGGCCTGGCCTGGCCTGGCCTGGCCTGGCCTGGCCTGGCCTGGCCTGGCCTGGCCTGGCCTGGCCTGGCCTGGCCTGGCCTGGCCTGGCCTGGCCTGGCCTGGCCTGGCCTGGCCTGGCCTGGCCTGGCCTGGCCTGGCCTGGCCTGGCCTGGCCTGGCCTGGCCTGGCCTGGCCTGGCCTGGCCTGGCCTGGCCTGGCCTGGCCTGGCCTGGCCTGGCCTGGCCTGGCCTGGCCTGGCCTGGCCTGGCCTGGCCTGGCCTGGCCTGGCCTGGCCTGGCCTGGCCTGGCCTGGCCTGGCCTGGCCTGGCCTGGCCTGGCCTGGCCTGGCCTGGCCTGGCCTGGCCTGGCCTGGCCTGGCCTGGCCTGGCCTGGCCTGGCCTGGCCTGGCCTGGCCTGGCCTGGCCTGGCCTGGCCTGGCCTGGCCTGGCCTGGCCTGGCCTGGCCTGGCCTGGCCTGGCCTGGCCTGGCCTGGCCTGGCCTGGCCTGGCCTGGCCTGGCCTGGCCTGGCCTGGCCTGGCCTGGCCTGGCCTGGCCTGGCCTGGCCTGGCCTGGCCTGGCCTGGCCTGGCCTGGCCTGGCCTGGCCTGGCCTGGCCTGGCCTGGCCTGGCCTGGCCTGGCCTGGCCTGGCCTGGCCTGGCCTGGCCTGGCCTGGCCTGGCCTGGCCTGGCCTGGCCTGGCCTGGCCTGGCCTGGCCTGGCCTGGCCTGGCCTGGCCTAGCCTGGCCTGTGCAGGTTGGGTTGGTTAGGACCAGGTTAGGTTAGACTGGTTAGGTGGGTAGGTTGGTTAAGATTAATTAGGTTAATTTTTTTTTTTTTTTTTTTTGACAAATCAAAATTTTTGCGCAAAAGCCCAAAATTTTTGTTTTTTGCCGCCGGCCAGCCGGCTAAAATTACCGACTGTCGGTAATGCAGATTTCTGTTTTACCGACATGGTATCGGTCGGTAAAACAGGGTTTCAATTTTATATCGGTCGGTAAAACAGATTTAAAAAAAAAAAAAAAAATTTTTTTTGGCAGACCAAATTTTTGCGTCAAAGGCTAAAATTTTTGTTTTGCCGCCGGCAAAGCCGGCGCAAAAATTTACCGACTGTCGGTAATGTAGATTCCTGTTTTACCGACATAGTATTGGTCGGTAAAACAGGTTTTCAATTTTATCGGTCGGTAAAACAGATTTAAAAAAATTTTTTTTTTGGGGGACAAAATTTTTTGCGCCAAAAGGCTAAAAATTTTTGTTTTTGCCGCCGGCCAAAGGCCGGCGCGAAAATTTTTTACCGATTGTCGGTAATGCAGATTCCTGTTTTACCGACATAGTATCGATCGGTAAAACAGGTTTTTCAATTTAATATCGGTCGGTAAAACAGATTTTTTAATTTAGAATCGGTCGGTAAAACAGATTTTTTTTTTTGACGGATCAAAATTTTTTGCGCCAAAAGCCCAAAAATTATTGTTTTTGTCGTCGGCCAAAATCTGGCGCGAAAATTTTTACCGACTGTTGATAATGCAGATTCCTGTTTTACCGATTTACTATCGGTCGGTAAAACAGGTTTCTCAATTTATAATCGGTCGGTAAAGCAGATTTTTTTTAAATTAAAATATTTTGCGCCAAAAATTAAAAAATTGTTGTTTTTGTCGTCGGCCAAAATCTGGCGCAAAAATTTTTTATCGACTGTTTGTATTGCAGATTTCTGTTTTACCGACTTAATATCGGTCAAAAAAACAAATTTTTTAATTTATAATTGGTCGGTAAAAGAGATTTTTAAATTTTTTATTTTACGGAACAAAAATTTTTTTTGTTTTTTGTCAATATTTTCGCCCCTGGAGAAAGTAGGCCGTTGAAAATGGTCACGTGGACATCTGTTGACGTCACCGCTGTGACGTCCTGAAGTCCGAAATAATCTCGAGACTTGGTTCAACCATGTAATAATAAATAATAATAATTAAAGGGTTCTTCTGCAATTAAAAAGGCTAAAACTTCAAGATAAAGGTCTCTTAATGATTCACTGTTGAAGAGTTGATAATTTGTTCCCAGAGTAGATTTATTGTTGAACACAAATTTTTACGTTTTAATATAATTAGTAAAGTTGGTTCTATAGTTTAACGAATTTATAATATGCGTATTTTATTTATATCTTCTGGGCGCGAAAAAATCGTAGAAATAGTAGTAGAAGTATCTAAAGTAGTGAGCGCAATAAAAGGTTGGCTTGTGTTTTCTGAACTGCTTATATACTATTTTAGAACAATGGAAAAGAATAGTTCCGACCTTGACAATCCTTATTTGGTTACAGAGTTTCAGATTGGTCCACGTAGGTTTAACCTTGGTTCCTTATATGGTAACGAATTTTGCTATTGGCTTGAAAAGCTGGTCTTAGTTCAAGAGAGTGTTTTGTCATGACTCACAACTATGACTCACAAGTAAGCTTTGTTTTTCTATTATTTTATCTGATGGCCTTTAAACATATTTTACATAAATTGTCTAAGAAATGTCTTAGAGTATGTTTACTCTAGTATTAATAAATTCAGTCTTAAATCTCTCCCTTTTTTCCTAATACTAACATAATAATATGTATATATATATATATTTTATAGTTTAAATTATTGAATGTAAAAATTATTCTCTTTATGAGACTCAAGGATATATCCTTGAGTCTTTTTCTGTATTAAAGACAGTGAGAGTGCTGGTTAAAATTTACTTTCTACCGCACTAAGTTTTAATACTTGGTTTAGATAGAAACAATTCTATTTTAATAATTAATTAATTAAAGGATATTTATATATTAATTTTTATATATAAAAGAGTTGTTTCCTTACATTATACATATTTTTCAAGTATTTAATTAGAGCATTTTTTATTATATATATATAACATAGATTTTATATAATAATAGTAATTATTATAATTGTTAGAAATTATTAAGTTTGTTAATTGTTCTCTATTGTTGTTGTTTCTATTACAGGATAGCAGGGATAAAACCAGAGTTGCTATTTATCAACTAATAATAATATGGTAAGAATTGCATGCTTTAGTATATTTGTATATATATAGAATAAAAGTTTTAAAAATTCTTAAAAAGTAAATTAATATAAATTAAGAAAAGTTATTTTGCAGGGATTATTGATTCATTATAGTCTTTAATTTTTACTATAAAATTTAAAGAAAGACATTTATTAACTTAAAATTGTTTGAAACAATTTATTAATTTGTTTATTAATATAAGATTTTTAATTACTCAGTTGTGCGTTATAGCGACAAGTCTTTGTTCCGTTCGTAATTGGTTATTAAGAACATTAGTTAAAAAATGTTGGTGTTACTATTTTGTGTCTTTGTATCGGTCTATGATTTTGAACAGTGCTCATAAATCGAGAACTAAAAATTTAGAAAGAAAATGTTTAATAGTTTTATAAATGAGAGCTTAAATGTGACAAAATACACGTAACAGAATTTTGAATACATGGATAGTGTTTTATTTGTTTATAACAATTTGGATAATTAACTAATTAAGAAAGTTTATTTATAGAACCATTTTA
This sequence comes from Cardiocondyla obscurior, assembly GCF_019399895.1. Taxonomy (NCBI): domain Eukaryota; kingdom Metazoa; phylum Arthropoda; class Insecta; order Hymenoptera; family Formicidae; genus Cardiocondyla; species Cardiocondyla obscurior. The sequence goes on along the minus strand of NC_091888.1, from coordinate 3,106,437 downwards.
ATTTTTTTATTTAATCACATTATAAATAAATTAAAAGTTTATTAATATTTTATAATTTAAAAGGTTTTTTATTAACTTTTGTATCTCTTGTTTTTCAGTAAAAGATATTCCGGTTCTTCAAATTATCGGAGTTTGTAAAATTTTTATATTTTGGAATCTATGAAAAGTAAAAGAAAGTATAATATATGGATTTGGGGTAATTTTTCAAATGCCGAAAAATGTACGGAACAGAATTTAAAAATATTGTACTTGTTTAATATGTTTATAACAAATTTAATAATTAATTGATAAATAATAACTTTTATAAATGTTTATTTAAATATTTATTTACTTTTAATACAAGTATAACTATATATAAAAAAGGAAAATCACCGCATATTATCACGCGTTAAATCGATACTCTCGCGAAACTTTGCACTATTATCTGAAGTGTTACGTCCCGGTAGTCGCAGGCGCCCAAAGCGGATTCGGACTACGGGCCTAGGCAATTGTGGGAGTTACAATAACTCAACAAAATAAGATTGATCTACGTTAAAGCAATTCTCTGATATTCGATGCAGATGATAGTTGCTTCGCTATTTAAGTAGAGTTGATCTTGCAGGTTCCGTTCGAGGTAGATTAGAAATAACCGTATAGCTTTTTGGCACTGTAGACAGTGTCTGATATTTCGCGAGTCGGCGACTAATACTCCGCAGTTACTACATTCATATTCTCTTTGACTTAAACCGATATTAATTCTATGCGACGACACGTAGTAAAAGTCCGAAGAGGGTTGTCCAGATCTGAGCATGCACCTCCGGCAAAAAGGGAGACGCGTCACCTTTTGCTCGTATAGCCGGTATCTGGTCTCGCAAGTCGCGTGAGCTAGCCAATTAATAATTATTCAAGTTATATCCAACGGGATTCTACAAGTGGGTACACGCGCGCGAGGTCGCCTTGGACACATTTATTAATTCAGACTAAACCGTGGTTAACGTTTCTATAAAAATCTTAACGGAGTTGTCCTGTAAATATACTCTATCTCCGCTCAGAGTTAAGTAGTGTTACGTCTCGGTGGTCGCGGGCGTTTTATAACGGTTTCGGACCACGGGCCTAGGCAATAATGAGATCGCGATATTTTTACCGGGTAAAACTGAATTTATTCTGCAGGAATTCTTTGATAATCTATAACGATTATTGTAGGTTCGTTATCCAAATACGGTTGTTCGATTGGATTTCGTTCGAGGTAATGCAAAAATAACTGAATGGTCTCTCGACACTTTAAGCACTGCCGTATATTGCGGGAGTAAACAATTAAAACACCACAATTACTGCACTCGCGTTCGCCGCAATTTAATCCAATAAGTAATTGATGCGAGTGTACGCGGACAAAATCAGAAATAGGATGTCCGGTCCTACGCATGCACCGTTCACAAAATGGGAGACGCGTAATCTTCTGCTCGAAATAACGGTATCTATACTCACATCGAGCGTGAGCCAACCAATTAAACACTAATCTAGTTAGATCTCCGGAATAGACGCGAGCAGGTATCCGTACACGAGGGTGTCGTGGACACATTTATTAAATGGTAGTCAGGGTCTCTATGAATATCTCGACGGGATTATTTTGTAGAAAGACTTGATTGCCACTGAGATCTAAATACCGAGAAAAATCACGATGTACTAGCCGGCAATAATCGCAATTTTAATAAGGTTCGGGAATTTCTAAAATTAATCTGCAATCGTGACACCTTAGTAAAACGCGAAACGTTCCAAGACAGAGGTAATGACCAGTAACAAGAGTAAAATTACCTTTGAGTCTATCGACGTTAACTGCACAAGGTAGGCAGTAAATATTACGAGTTTCGCGGTGACGTCTGTACAATCTGTGTACACAAAAACCGGTTTCTAACCACTCGGTTCGCGCTAAATTTATTAAAGCAATGTCACGAATGTTATTAGTGCGTCGTGGGGTACGTTGATTGGGAGGACACTTTATACATCTTAGGATAATATAAAATAAACATGCGTATTCAAAATAAAAGTCTAGACGCTATTTAGGAAAGTGCATGCAATGCGGTAGGTGTAGGGTCGACAGCACGACCTTCACAGCAGGGGTCGGGGTAAAAAAGGTAAAAGTAGGCTTTTAAGTTAAGTGCTCGCTAAAAGAGTCGAACACGCAACCCTCACAGCAGGGGTTAGGGTAAAAAGGTAAAGTGAAGTATTTGTTAGGTTTAAGTAGATACCAATAAATTTGGAATAGCGTAGACGCGTGTAACAGATTTAAGAGCAAAAGTTATTCGTACTTATCCATTCTAGACATCTAAGCTGCTTGGCTTTTGATTGTCTTCGCTGCGTCTCGATAAACTCGGCGTCGCAGTGCACGTTCTTTTCCTGGGGTGAACTCTCGTAGACCCTCCTGCGTGGATCGTCCTTCGGAATGGCTGCTAGGCTTGGCTTCCTCAAGACGAAGGTGATCGGCGTCAAGTGGTATTGCAGGCGTACGTTGTTTGAATGTCGATTCAAAGCGTGATAATACGCGGTTATCTTTCGAATCTGATATTTCCGACCGCCGCGTTGTAATTTAGAATTTGTCATGGGTAGTTTCACAAAATTCAAATAAATTAAGTGAAGATTTTAGGCAGAAAGCGTGCAGTGCGTTTGCACCACTTCCAACACAGGAATACCTGCTAGACTGAATCTCAAAGACGTGCAGTGCGGCTGCACCGAAATCAATCTTCAATCACACAGTTTAATAAATATAGCAAATAGTGAAACTGTTGGATTATGGTAAGGTAAGGTATCACTGAATCTAGTCACACGATATAGAATTAACAATAAGTATATATTCTAAAGTTACGTTACAATAATGTTGGTTACACAAGAATAAAGTTTAAGATATAAGTACGAACTAAGTTTCGATAAAGACAAATTTTAGAGAATAGTAAAGGACCCGCACGCGGGATGGACTCTTTTGAGAAGAGAGATGCTTAAGGTTTGAAGTTGGGAATAGAACTGACGCTTCGGTAAGACTGAGCTCCGGGCTTCACCGGCGCTGCCTCCCACCTAGCGCTTAGATGGTAGTGGGAGTAGGTAGTGGGAGTAGCGGCGTTCGGCGCTGCCGGCCGCCTGGAAGTGGAACGGTGGTGGTGGGAATAGCGGCGTTCGGCGCTGCGGGCCGCGTGGAAGTGGTCCAGGTTTTTCCGCCGAAATACTTATATGTAAAGATTAAAATATACTTTTACTAACATTTTTAGTAATTTTGTACGCACGGATGCCATCTGTATGGTGTAGCTTTTAAGTTTTTATATATATATATATACTAACTACTAAGAATTAGTCACGGTCAAAAATTAACCGAGAAAAGGCGATTATATTCGGTGGGACGTAACAGAAGCCAATTACCTACATCGTAAAGAGGTCTTTCTTGAACGACATCCCGAAGGACGACCCACGCAGAAGAGCTTACAAAAATCTATCTCAGAAAAAAGTCAAAAACTGTAATGCTGAATTTATAGAAACGCAAAGGAAGCAATCAAAAGCAGCGCAAATAAGATGCCGAGATCGGGTAAGTACCTGCCAATCTCAATTGTAATGTGTATCTTAAACGGAAATGTGCCCGCCGAGTTAGAATAATTACTGTAGAATCAACAAAAAAAACTACGCGTTATTAAATCTAACTGCTACTAGATTAAAGTAAATAGCAAACGCTTGCTGTGTCCATAAAAAATACCGTCAACATCGCAAAACTCGTGAATTATATTGTCTCGGTTGTGCACCATTAATAGATTCTTTTAAATCCAACTTTGTGCACGTTGTTGATCTTTACCTATATTTCGGGAAAGCTCCTAGTACATTAAAGTGTCGCGAGTGCGGATTAAAATTAGAGCTGTCGGAAGCTTACAGAAATTGTGGCATTTGCTCTTTAGTTCATCGCGATTTTGTACGTTATCTTGAATTAAGCAAAGATACAGTATATTTGTTAAGAGAACCAGTAGAAATATTTATCGATTATATGGGAAGCGAATCTTAGTAAAAGAACATAAATGTGTCCAAATCGACCCCGTCCTTAAATGCCCATTAACACAGCTCCCTTGGGATTAACCAGAGCAATTATCAATTGGTTGCTCCAGGCTACGTGCGAAATCAGGTACCGTCACTTTAAACAAAAAATTACGCGCCTTTTTTTTTGCCGTAAATGCATGCTTAATTCTGAATATCCGATTTCAGAATTTAACTACGTACTATTCTTATACTTACTACTACTCGCATTCTTATTGGAATACGTAGCGGAAAATATAAATGTAGCAATTGTAGTGTTTTGATAGCAAATTCGAGTAGTATCCGACACTGCCCCTTGTGTACAGAAACGATAAATTGTTTTCTAACTTATCTCGAAAAAAATTCGGAAGATCAACTATATTTAGATAGTAAACCGACTATAATCACTATTTTATACCGGAGAATGCCAGTGCCAGATGCCTTATAAATTGTAAAGTTAATATTTCGTGATCCGAGCAAATGAAAGAATCCCTTGATCGGAAGCCGCAACACGCTTAACTTTCGTGATTCCATAAATGCCTAAGACCCGCGGTTCGAAATTGTTTTAAAACATTCGCAATCGCCGGGACGTTACGCGACGAGAAAATATTTGAGATGACACGCAACACTCAAACGCGCGACGCGGTAGACATAAGCATTTTTTCCGACTCCGGTAATGTAAATCGAAGAGATGATAAGAAAATGCAAACACGCAACGCGCCAGACATATCAATCCTTTTCGATTCCGGTAACGTAAACCAAAGAGGTAATAAGAAAATGCGAACACGTTACGCGCCAGACATAAACATCTTTCCCAACACCGGTAATATAAGTAAAAAAAATGATAATAAAATATGTGAAACAATAACCAACATTCAAGCGCGCAATACATCAGACATAAATATTTTACCCGAATCAAGTAACATAAATTAAAACGATGCTCGCTTAGATTTAGATGCTCTCTTGAGTGACAATTATAATAACAAATATGCGGATAGCGGCGTATCAGATATATCAGATAGCAACTCTATTTCAAGCGATCAGTCCAACAACAAAATATTTAATAATGTTAATATACTGTACCAGTTTTCAAATCATTACATGACCATAATAAGAAACACGCGAAACAATATTTTATATCGAAAAAATAGTTTGGTAATATGTATCTAGAAAACCGGACAACCATGCAATTAATAGGTTAAAGTGTTAAAACAAAACTTAATTTTACCGAAAATTAATGAGCCCACTTTTGAACAAGCGCGTCTAGTACCGTATATAAATAAATATATTAATTATTAACTTTACCTAAAAAATTATTCACTGTATCGCAAATGTTACGTTTCGGAAGTCGCGGACGCCTAAGGCGGAATTGGACTACGGGTTTAGGCAATTACGGGAGTAACAATAATTTAACAAAATAAAATTAATTTACGTTAAGGCAACTCTTTGATATTTAATACAAATAATAGTCGCTTTGCTATTTAAGTAAAGTTGATCCTGCGGGTTTTGCTTAAAGTAATTTAAAAATAACAATATTGCTTTTTAACACAGTGGGCAATGTCTGATATTTCGCGAATCGCGACAAAGCACACCGCAGTTACTGCATTCGTATTTCCTTTGACTTAAGCCGATGTTGATTTTATGTGATGGTATGTAATAAAAGTCCGAAGAAAGTTGCCCAGATCTAAGCATACACCTCCGGCAAAAAAAAAGACGCGTTACCTTTTGCTCATACAATAAATACCTGATTTCGCAAGTGGCATGAGCTAGCCAGTTATAATTACTCTAGTTAAATCCAACGAGATTTTACAGGTGGATGCACGCGCGCAAGGTTGCCTTGGACATATTTATTAATGTAAACTAAACCGTAGTTAAAGTTTCTATAAAAATCTCAACGGAATTGTTTTAAAAAAATATTCTATCTTCACTCAAGGTTAAACAACGGGAAAAATCGCGACGTACTAATCGGCAGTAATCACAATCTTAATACGACTCAAAAATTTCTAAAATTATTTTACAGTGATGGCACCTTAAAGAATTATAGGAAAGTCCCAAACAAAGATAATGTCCGGTAACGAGAACAAAAATGATTTTAAGTCTATCAGCGTCGAGTGCGCAAATTAAACAATAATTATCGCGAGTTTTGCGATGCCGTCTATATACTTTATGGACACAGCGGCCTGTGTCTAACTATTCAGTTAGCGTATGAGTCGAGTTTAATAGAGCCGTGTCGCGAGTATTACTAGTGTGCTGTGACACGGATCGATAGGACAGGCACATTATACATAATGACAAAAATCAAGTTTCATTGATGCAAATAAAATTTAAAATAATCATGCACAAAATTTTACCAAACTTCTACAAGCCAGGAGAAAAAGTAAAAACAACCCTCACTGCAGAGTGCCGAATGACAATAGGACCAAAAAATAAAAAAATGAAAGTTAGGAAATATCACAGAACAATAGGGTAAAGTGAAAGTTGAAAAAAGTTGAGCAAGTCTGAACAAGAATAAGCTAGTCTAGTCGGATGTGACTTGCGGAGCAAATGCACAAAGAAATTAATGTAACTATTAGTTTGGTTTACTCACTGCTGGCTTTTCGACTGTACTTTGCGGTGTTTTTTTTTGTTCCTTGATGAAGTTGCAGGATATGGCGTTCTTTCGTAAATGGTTTCCGTACGCCTGCCTGCAAGAATCGTGTTTAAGATGTTGTCTAAGTTCGGCTTTTTTAGAACCACACTGATTGGTGTTTGGCGGTATTGTAGGTGATTAATGATTTTGGGGTTGCCGCGCGATCGTCGATTCAACGCGTGGTAATAAGCCGTAATTTTGCGAATTTGGAATTTGTGTTTATCTCGTTGTCTAAAAACTAAATCCCAACATCCGCAAGAATTTTGCAAAATACATTTTAGGTTGCCGATAGTAAAAAATATTTTATCGACAAAGACTCAACATCTTTCGTTTTGAAAATGAACAATGCCGACACTATGCGCAAACCTCGAGACAATCGTAATAAGCTCAAGCGGTGCCCCGCTCCGGTGCCAGTCGGATTTAATCAGTCATACAGTGCACATCGTCTGTGCCAGTCTATTCTCTATACCTGTCATTAGGACTTAGTTTTGTGAGAGCGTTAGCAATACACTTGCAACTTCGCTTAGTTCTATTGTTCTATTTCAAGGATTATTTTCGTAAAACATCCAAAACCTGGAACTACATTCACAGGCCGGTGGTTACATTTAAGATCAATTAACGCCTCAGAATATTAATTTTTTCTAACATTAACAACGTAAGTTTTATTCACTTTTTAAACCTAAGAAATTACACTTAAATTAGCTACCGTGGTCAATTCTATTTTAAATTTAATTCATTTTTGTAAGCTATTGCAATTTAAATTAAAAATTTAATTAAAACTAATAGTATAAATCTATGACAACTTACCTTAAACGCGAATCGATTACCAATTATATTGTACTGTTTTTTATTGCATTAAATATTATAATCAGTGATCGAGTCAACGGTTACACTATTTGGTCTCTACGTCGTTTAATTTTAATCCTAAATTTAGCGTTAGCATGTCGGTGTGACTTTGCCCCATTAGCACAAACTCTGAGTAATTTATTCTTTTTAAATTTGTGACATTGATGCGCTAACACTTGCCCCATTGACACTTAACGTTGATGCGCTACTAGTCAGTTTGAGCGTATGCAAATTCGCTCCATATGACTCAACGTCTATGAATTTTGTTAACAGGCGACAGCGTCCATGTGTTCTTATTTTAAAAAATAAATACACTTTAATTCCACTTGCTTTATAGGGGCATTCATATAATTGCTACTCTGCTGATCCATTTTATTTCTATTTTCTTTTTTTAATCCGGGTTTGTAAAGTGAAGCAAACGTGTGAGACCCGCCAAGCGAAAGAGTGTTTTAAAGTGCTACTCCGCTTTATTAGCGACGATATTGAAACGCTGGACCGCCCCATAAGCGTTAACGTTTGAATTGCTACATTGCTTGAGAGGCGAAAGCGTTCATGTACTATCAGCAAGACAAGCAATAGCATCGACGAGCGTCTCTCTAGCCCGGCGAATCATACAAATCTTTATTTTACAAACCCATCCAGTTTTGAAGAGCTACTCCGCTTTGTGCCGTAACACGATAGCGCTAGAATCGAGGATTGCGCCACAAGCGATTGCTCCGATGACCAAGTCTTTTCTATAATTTTTATTATTCTTTTTTATTTCATTACACTAACACAAGCGGCCATACCGCGTTACATAAACACAAATTTTATTAACTTTACACTACACTTACACCAGCAAAAGCTAGCAATAGCTATTCCGCTCTTAGACTAAGGCGTTACCATTCATCTGCTACACCGCCGCCTTCACAACACTCCACAACATTATCCTCAAGCGTAAGCATTTAATTGCTAAAATCGCTTATCATATCTTTTCCTTTTCATCTTAGAAAATCTGAAATTTAAAACACAGAGCCGGCAAACGTAAACGCGCCCGGATAAAATTCTTGAAAGAAAAGCAGCGGCAGAAAGGCAAAACCAAAATTACTATTTATTAAAAGCGAAACATTTCTAACACCTTTGCAAATACGACAATTTTAACGATCTTTGAGACCACCGACTCCGCCAGTAATAGACACAACAGATTTAACTTTAGACGCATCTCCTATTTCAGACACTGCAAAAACTTTTACTATCTTAAACACTCCAAGATCTTTGACACCAAAAACTAAAAAAATTTTTGAATTTATGGAAATAATTAAAAACTAACAGTTGTTACGTCCCGGCGGTCGCGGGCGTTTATAACGGTTTCGGACCACGGGCCTAGGCAATAGTAAGATCGCGATATTTTGACTGGGTAAAAACTGAATTTATTTTGTGGGAACTTTTTGATAATCTATAACGATTATGGTAGGTTCGTTATCCAAGTACGGCTGCTTGATGCGATTTCGCTCGAGGTAATTCAAAAATAACAGAATAGTTTCTCGACACTTTAAGCACTGCCAGACGTTGCGAGAATCAACAATTAAAACACCACAACTACTACACTCGCGTTTGCCACAATTAAATTTAATAAGTAATTAATGCGAGTGTACGCGGACAAAATCGGTAATAAGATGTCCGGTTCTACGCATACACCGTTCACAAAATGAAAGACGCGTAATTTTCTGCTCGAAATAACGATATCTGGTCTCACATCAAGCGTGAGCCAATCAATTAAAAACCAATCTAGTTAAATCTTTAAAATAAACGCGAGCAGGTATCCGTACACGAGGATATCGTAGACACATTTATTAAAATGAATTAAATAGTTGTCAGATTTTCTATAAATATCTCGACGAGATTATTTTGTAGAAAGACTTGATCACTGCTGAGTGATCTAAATACCGAGAAAAATTACGATAGACTATCCGGCAATGATCGCAATTTAAATAAAGTTCAGAACACTTTAAAGTTAATCTGCAACCGTGACATTTTTTTAAAACGCGGAACGTTCCAAGACAAAGGTAATGACTAGTAACAAAAGTAAGACTACCTTTGAGTCTATCGACGTTAACTGCACAAAGTAGGCAATAAATATTACGAGTTTTGCGATAACGCTTGTACAATTCATGTACGCAAAACCGGTTTTTAACCACTCGATTTGCGTTAAATTTAATAAAGCAGTGTCACAAATATTATAAACGTGTTGTGGGGTACGTTGACTGAAAAAGCACATTATACACCTTAGGATAGTATAAAATAAACACACGTATTCAAAATAAGAGTCTAGACGCTATTTATAAAAATGCAAATGCGGTAAGGTAGGGTTGACATCACGACATTTACAGCAGAGTCAGGATAAAAAAAAAAAGTAAGCTTTTAAGTTAAATGCTCGCTAAAAGAATCAAACACGCAACCTTCACAGCAAGTTAGGGTAAAAGATAGATTTTGGTATTTTGGGTTTAAGTGCTAGCGATGCGGTAGATAAAAGATCAGCACGACCCACAGCAGAAGGTAGGGTAAAAAGTAAAGTAAAGTATTTGTTAGGTTTAAGTGAATACAAATAAATTTGGGATAGCGTAAACGCGTTCAACAGAATTAAGAGCAAGAGTTATTTGTACTTACTCATTCCAGATATTTAAACTGCGTTGCTTTTGATTGTCTTCGCTGCGTTTCGATAAACTCGGCGTCGCAATGCACGTTCTTCTCCTGGGGTGGATTCTCGTAAACCCTCCTGTGTGAAACGTCTTTTGGAATGTCTGCTGGGCTTGGCTTCCTCACGATAAAGGTGATTGGCGTCAAGTGGTAATGCGGGCGTACGTCGTTCAAATGTCGGTTTAAAGCGTGATTATACGCGGTTATCTTTTGAATCTGATATTTTCGACCGCCGCAGCGAATTTTAGAATTTGTCATAAAGTTTTACAAAAATATAATATTAAATAAAATTAATAAAAATCATAGGATAAAAGCGTGCAGTGCAACTGCACCACTTCCAACACTAGAATGCCTGTTAAATTAATTTTTAAAATCGTGCAGTGCGGCTGCACCGAAATTAATCGTCAAGCACACAGGATCTTTGAGATATTGTTAATAATTAAAATTGTGAAACAATTGCAATTAGAATAAAGCAGGAGATTTAAGATGTCATTGAAGTTACCACGAGAATTAAAACAACTAAAATATAATCTTAAATTTTATGTTACACTACTGGTTACAATTATAAAGTATTGAATATAGAAGTTAAATTTATTTTGTTAGACTTATGTCGTTAATTTATTAAACCCGCACGCGGTATAAACTCTCTTGGAAGAGAGATGTTAAAAATTTGAAGTCAGGATTAAAACTGTCGCTTCGGTGAGACTGAGCTCCGGACTTTACCGGCGCTGTTTTTTATCTAGCGCTTAGGTGGTAATGGAAGTTGGTAGTGGGAGTAGCGGCGTTCGGCGCTGCGGGTCGCATGGAAGTGGAAGTCTTTGTTGGCGTAAATAAAGCTAAACTACTAGATATAAGTCGGCGCAACTAATGCTGTACTACACACGAGTAAAGCAATATAAATTTATATATGTTTTATATGTATAAGTAATAAATAATGCTTTAATGTACTCGCAAAAATATATTTATAAAAAATATATATTATTTGGCGGGACGTAATAAAATATACATATTTTTAGGATTAAGAAAAAGAAAAAAATTTAAGATTGAATTTGTTAATACTGTAAACATACTCTAAACATTTTTTAAACAATTTATGTAAATTATGTTTAAAAATTATCAGTTAAAATAATAGAGAAACTGAGCTTATTATGTGAGTCATGATTTTGAGTCATGATAAAACATTAGAACCAAGACCAGATTTTAAAAACAATAACAAAATTTGTTACCATATAAAGAACTAAAATTAAACTTACATAAACCAATTTAAAACTCTGTAATTAAATAAGGATTAACAAAGACGAAACCACTTCTTTTTTATTGCTCTAAAATGGTATACAAAGTGTCCCAAAGTCATGTAGAAAAACATTGGAACTAAGTAGATCTCGTTATTTTAAGAAGAAAAGTTTTTATATTTTTATTCCGAGTAATATTAAGCTAGATAATAATTATTGAAAATTATATTCTTTGAGCGGAACTTACTGCCCCCCACACCGCGCGGAGACGCTTTATCTATCGGTAGTCCCCAATCCTTGCGTTCTCGATCATTGATAAAAAAAATGAAAGCGCGCGAAGCAAGACAGGCGGTTACAATCGGCCTGCCTAGATAAACTGGTCTAAACCAGGAATCAAAAAAAAGCGACAACGCGTAACAATACAAAAAAAATTATCAATGATCAAAAAAGCAAGGACTGGGAACTACCGACGGATAAAGCGTTTCCGCGCGGTGTGAGAAACAGTAAGATCCGCCCAAAATCTAATTTTAATAATTTTTATCTCGTTTAATATTAATCAAAATAAAAAATGATTAAGGACGTTTCGTCTTAAAATAACGACATCTACATAATTTTAAAGTCTGTCTACATGACTTTGGGACACCCTGTATAAGCAGTACCAAAAACCACAAGCAACCATTACCTATTTCGCGCTCGCTCTCTAGTAAAAAGCTTAAAAAAATTCTCAAAAATTTTCTTGTAAAATTTACAAAGTTTTTAAGCTCTAAGCTTTTAGATAATTTTATAAAGTCTATAAAAAATTACAAATTAAAATACGCATATTGTAAATTCGTTAAAATATAAAACCAACTTTAATAATACGGACCTATTTCAAGTTTTTTGGTTTCACCAGTATGCAAAATATTGCAAAAATACAAAATAAATATTTTTAAAATCTGGCAACGTAGTATTGTGCGCAACTTAAAAAAAATGTATACAAATTTATTTTGAGCATTTCACTTTTACCAGTAGCAGAAATATAGCTAAAAACAAAAAAAAACTTTCAAAAATCTTGCAACGTAGAATTGTGCAGTGACGTCAGCAAATGCCTTTATAACCATTTTCAGCGTCCTACCCCCACCAGAAGAAAAGATATTATCGAAAAACGAAAAAAAAATTCTTGAAAATCTGACAACGTGACGTCGTGCGGTGACGTCAGCAGATGCCCACGTGATTATTTTTAGCGTCCTACCCCCTCCAAGAGCGGAGATATTGACGAAAAACGAAAAAAAAATTTTTGAAAATCTGACCACGTGACGTCGTGCGGTGACGTCAGCAGATGCCCACGTGACCATTTTTAGCGTTTTACCTCCTCCAAAAGCAAAGATATTGACGAAAAACGAAAAAAAAATTTTTGAAAATCTGACCACGTGACGTCGTGCGGTGACGTCAAAACATGCCCACGTGACCATTTTTAGCGTCATACCCCCTTCAGGATTGGAGATATTGACGAAAAACGAAAAAAAAATTTTTGAAAATCTGACCACGTGACGTCGTGCTGTGACGTCAGCAGATGCCCACGTGACCATTTTTAGCGTCCTACCCCCTCCAGGGGCAAAGATATTGACGATAAACAAAAAAAAAATTTTTGAAAATCTGACCACGTGACGTCGTGCAGTGACGTTAGCAAATGCCCACGTGACCATTTTTGCGTCCTACTCCCTCCAAAAACGAAAATATTGACGAAAAACGAAAAAGAAATTTTTGAAAATCTGACCACGTGACGTCGTGCGGTGACGTCAAAACATGCCCACGTGACCATTTTTAGCGTCATACCCCCTTCAGGATTGGAGATATTGACGAAAAACGAAAAAAAAATTTTTGTAAATTTAATCACGTGACGTCGTGCGGTGACGTAAGCAGATGCCCACGTGACCATTTTTAGCGTTCTACTCTTTCCAAGAGCGGAGATATTGACGAAAAACGAAAAAAAATTTTTTGTAAATCTGACCACGTGACGTCGTGCGGCGTCAGCAGATGCCACGTGACCATTTTTAGCGTTTTACCTTCTCAGGGGCGAAGATATTGACGAAAAACGAAAAAAAAATTGCGAAATTTGACCACGCGTGTCGTGCGGTGACGTCAAAACATGCCCACGTGACCATTTTTAGCGTCATACCCCCTTCAGGATTGGAGATATTGACGAAAAACAAAAAAAAAATTTTTGAAAATCTGACCACGTGACGTCGTGCTGTGACGTCAGCAGATGCCCACGTGATTATTTATAGCGTCCTACCCCCTCCAGGGGCAAAAATATTGACAATAAACAAAAAAAAAATTTTTGAAAATCTGGCCACGTGACGTCGTGCAGTGACGTTAGCAGATGCCCACGTGACCAATTTTGCGTCCTACTCCCTCCAAAGGCGAAGATATTGACGAAAAACGAAAAAGAAATTTTTGAAAATCTGACCACGTGACGTCGTGCGGTGACGTCAAAACATGCCCACGTGACCATTTTTAGCGTCATACCTCCTTCAGGATTGGAGATATTGACGAAAAACGAAAAAAAAATTTTTGAAAATCTGACCACGTGACGTCGTGCGGTGACGTAAGCAGATGCCCACGTGACCATTTTTAGCGTTCTATTTCAAAGAGTGGAATATTGACGAAAACAAAAAAAAATTTTTGAAAATCTGACCACGTGACGTCGTGCGGTGACGTAGCAGATGCCCACGTGACCATTTTTAGCGTTCTACCCCCTCCAGAGCGGAATATTGACGAAAAACGAAAAAAAAATTTTTTAAAATCTGACCACGTGACGTCGTGCGGTGACGTCAGCAGATGCCCACGTGACCATTTTTAGCGTTTACCTTTCAGGGGCAAAGATATTGACAAAAAACGAAAAGTAATTTTGAAAATTTGACCACGTGACGTCATTCGGTGACGTCAAAACATGTGACCATTTTTAGCGTCTACCTTTTCAGGATTGGAGATATTGACGAAAAACGAAAAAAAAATTTTTTTAATCTGACCACGTGACGTCGTGCGGTGACGAAAGAAGATGCCCACGTGACCATTTTTAGCGTTCTACTCTTTCCAAGAGCGGAGAAATTGACGAAAAACGAAAAAAAAATTTTTGTAAATCTGACCACGTGACGTCGTGCGGTGACGTCAGCAGATGCCCACGTGACCATTTTTAGCGTTTTACCCTCTCCAGGAGCAAAGATATTGACGAAAAACGAAAAAGAAATTTTTGAAAATGACGTGACGTCGTGCGGTGACGTCAAAACATACCACGTGACCATTTTTAGCGTCATACCCTTTTCAGGATTGGAGATATTGACGAAAAACGAAAAAAAAATTTTGAAAATCTGACCACGTGACGTCGTGCGGTGACGTCAGCAGATGCCCGTGACCATTTTAGCGTCCTACCTTCTCCAGGGGCAAAGATATTGACGAAAAACAAAAAAATTTTTGAAAATCTGACCACGTGACGTCGTGCGGTGACGTCAGCAGATGCCACGTGACCATTTTTGCGTCTACTTCCTCCAGGCGAAGATATTGACGAAAAACAAAAAAGAAATTTTGAAAATCTGACCACGTGACGTCGTGCGGTGACGTCAAAGATGCCCACGTGACCATTTTTAGCGTCCTACCTCCTTCAGGAGGAAGATATTGACGAAAAACAAAAAAAAATTTTTGAAAATCTGACCACGTGACGTCGTGCGGTGACGTAAGCAGATGCCCACGTGACCATTTTTGCGTCCTACTCTTTCCAAAGGCGAAGATATTGACGAAAAACGAAAAAGAAATTTTTGAAAATCTGACCACGTGACGTCGTGCGCTGACGTCAGCAGATGCCCACGTGACCATTTTTAGCGTCCTACCCCCTCCAAAGGCGAAGATATTGACGAAAAACGAAAAAGAAATTTTTGAAAATCTGACCACGTGACGTCGTGCGGTGACGTCAGCAGATGCCGTGACCATTTTTAGCGTCTTACCCCCTCCAAGGCGAAGATATTGACGAAAAACAAAAAAAAATTTTTGAAAATCTGACCACGTGACGTCGTGCGGTGACGTCAGCAGATGCCCACGTGACCATTTTAGCGTCCTACCCCTCCAAGGCGAAGATATTGACGAAAAACAAAAAAAATTTTTGAAAATCTGACCACGTGACGTCGTGCGGTGACGTCAGCAGATGCCCACGTGATTTTAGCGTCCTACCCTTCCAGGGGCAAAGATATTGACGAAAAACAAAAAAAAAATTTTTGAAAATCTGACCACGTGACGTCGTGCGGTGACGTCAGCAGATGCCCACGTGACTATTTTTAGCGTCCTACCCCTTCAAGGGCGGAGATATTGACGAAAAACGAAAAAAATTTTTGAAAATCTGACCACGTGACGTCGTGCGGTGACGTCAGCAATGCCCACGTGACCATTTTTAGCGTTCTACCCCTCCGAGGGAGATATTGACGAAAAACGAAAAAAAAATTTTTGAAAATCTGACCACGTGACGTCGTGCGGTGACGTCAGCAGATGCCCACGTGACCATTTTAGCGTTCTACCCCTTCCAGGGGCAAAGATATTGACGAAAACGAAAAAAAAATTTTTGAAAATCTGACCACGTGACGTCGTGCGGTGACGTCAGCAGATGCCCACGTGACCATTTTTAGCGTCCTACCCCCTTCAGGAGCGAAGATATTGACGAAAAACGAAAAAAAAAATTTTGAAAATCTGACCACGTGACGTCGTGCGGTGACGTCAGCAGATGCCCACGTGACCATTGCGTTCCCCCACTCAGGGGCAAAGATATTGACGAAAAACGAAAAAAAATTTTTGAAAATCTGACCACGTGACGTCGTGCGGTGACGTCAGCAGATGCCCACGTGACCATTTTTAGCGTCCTACTTCCTCCAAAGCGAAGATATTGACGAAAAACGAAAAAAAAAATTTTAAAAATTTGATTACGTGACGTCGTGCGGTGACGTCAGCAGATGCCCACGTGACCATTTTTAGCGTCCTACCTTTTTCAGGGTCGAAGATATTGACGAAAAACAAAAGAAATTTTTGAAAATCTGACCACGTGACGTCGTGCGGTGACGTCAGCAGATGCCCACGTGATCATTTTTAGCGTCCTATCCCCTTCAAAAGCGAAGATATTGACGAAAAACGAAAAAGAAATTTTTGAAAATCTGACCACGTGACGTCGTGCGGTGACGTCAGCAGATGCCCACGTGACCATTTTTAGCGTCCTACCCACTCAAGAGCGGAGATATTGACGAAAAACAAAAAAATTTTTTGAAAATCTGACCACGTGACGTCGTGCGGTGACGTCAGCAGATGCCCGTGACCATTTTTAGCGTCCTACCCCCACTCAAGAAGATATTGACGAAAAACGAAAAAAAAATTTTTGAAAATCTGACCACGTGACGTCGTGCGGTGACGTCAGCAGATGCCCACGTGACCATTTTAGCGTCCTACCCCCTCCAAGGGCAGATATTGACAAAAACAAAAAAATTTTTTGAAAATCTGACCACGTGACGTCGTGCGGTGACGTCAGCAGATGCCCACGTGACCATTTTTAGCGTCCTACCCCTTCAAAGGCAAGATATTGACGAAAAACAAAAAAAAATTTTTGAAAATCTGACCACGTGACGTCGTGCGGTGACGTCAGCAGATGCCCACGTGACCATTTTGCGTCCTACCCCTCCAAAGGCGAAGATATTGACGAAAAACGCAAAAGAAATTTTTGAAAATCTGACCACGTGACGTCGTGCGGTGACGTCAGCAGATGCCCACGTGACCATTTTTAGCGTCCTACCCCCTCCAGGGGCGAAGATATTGACGAAAAACGAAAAAAAAATTTTTGAAAATCTGACCACGTGACGTCGTGCGGTGACGTCAGCAGATGCTAACGTGACCATTTTCAACGTCCTACCCCCTCCAGGGGCGAAGATATTGACAAAAACGAAAAAAGAAATTTTTGAAAATCTGACCACGTGACGTCGTGCGGTGACGTCAGCAGATGCCCACGTGACCATTTTTAGCGTTTTACCTCCTCCAGGGGCAAAGATTTTGACGAAAAACGAAAAAGAAATTTTTGAAAATCTGACCACGTGACGTCGTGCGGTGACGTCAGCAGATGCCCACGTGACCATTTTTAGCGTCCTACCCCTTCAGGAGCAAAGATATTGACGAAACGAAAAAAAAATTTTTGAAAATCTGACCACGTGACGTCGTGCGGTGACGTCAGCAGATGCCCGTGACCATTTTTAGCGTTTTACCTCCAGGGGCAAAGATATTGACGAAAAACGAAAAAGAAATTTTTGAAAATCTGATCACGTGACGTCGTGCGGTGACGTCAGCAGATGCTTACGTGACCATTTTTGCGTCCTACCTCCTCCAAAGGCGAAGATATTAACGAAAAACAAAAAAAAAATTTTTGAAAATCTGACCACGTGACGTCGTGCTGTGACGTCAGCAGATGTTCACGTGACCATTTTTAGCGTCTTACCCCCTCCAAGAGCGGAGATATTGACGAAAAACAAAAAAAAAATTTTTGAAAATCTGACCACGTGACGTCGTGCGGTGACGTCAGCAGATGCCCGTGACCATTTTAGCGTCTTACCCCCTCCAAGGCGGGATATTGACGAAAACGAAAAAAATTTTTAAAATCTGACCACGTGACGTCGTGCGGTGACGTCAGCAGATGCCCACGTGACCATTTTAGCGTCTACCCCTTCCAAGGGCGAAGATATTGACGAAAAACGAAAAAAAAATTTTTGAAAATCTGACCACGTGACGTCGTGCGGTGACGTCAGCAGATGCCCACGTAACCATTTTTAGCGTCCTACCCCTTCAGAAGCAAAGATATTGACGAAAAACGAAAAAAAAATTTTTGAAAATCTGACCACGTGACGTCGTGCGGTGACGTCAGCAGATGCCCACGTGACCATTTTTAGCGTTCTACCTCCTCCAGGGGCAAAGATATTGACGAAAAACAAAAAAATTTTTAAAAAATCTGACCACGTGACGTCGTGCGGTGACGTCAGCAGATGCCCACGTGACCATTTTGCGTCCTACCCTCCCAAAGGGCGAAGATATTGACGAAAAACAAAAAAGAAATTTTTGAAAATCTGACCACGTGACGTCGTGCGGTGACGTCAAAGATGCCCACGTGACCATTTTTAGCGTCTACCTTCTTCAGGAGCGGAGATATTGACGAAAAACGAAAAAAAAAATTTTGAAAATCTGACCACGTGACGTCGTGCGGTGACGTCAGCAGATGCCCACGTGACCATTTTTAGCGTTCTACTTCTCCAAGAGCAAAGATATTGACGAAAAACAAAGAAAAAATTTTTGAAAATCTGACCACGTGACGTCGTGCGGTGACGTCAGCAGATGCCCACGTGACCATTTTTAGCGTTTACCCTCCAGGAGCGAAGATATTGACGAAAAACGCAAAAAAAATTTTTGAAAATCTGACCACGTGACGTCGTGCGGTGACGTCAACAGATGCCCACGTGACCATTTTTAGCGTCCTACCTTTCAGGAGCGGAGATATTGACGAAAAGAAAAAAATTTTGAAAATCTGACCACGTGACGTCGTGCGGTGACGTCAGCAGATGCCCACGTGACCATTTTAGCGTCCTACCCCTCCAAAGGCGAAGATATTGACGAAAAACGAAAAAAAAATTTTTGAAAATCTGACCACGTGACGTCGTGCGGTGACGTCAGCAGATGCCCACGTGACCATTTTAGCGTTTACCCTCTCCAAAGGCGAAGATATTGACGAAAAACGAAAAAAAAATTTTGAAAATCTGACCACGTGACGTCGTGCGGTGACGTCAGCAGATGCCCACGTGACCATTTTTAGCGTCTTACCCCACTCAAGAGCGGAGATATTGACGAAAAACAAAAAAAATTTTGAAAATCTGACCACGTGACGTCGTGCGGTGACGTCAGCAATGCCCACGTGACCATTTTCAGCGTCCTACCCCTCCAGGAGCGAAGATATTGACGAAAAACGAAAATTTTTGAAACTGACCACGTGACGTCGTGCGGTGACGTCAGCAGATGCCCACGTGACCATTTTTAGCGTCATACCCCCTTCAGGATTGGAGATATTGACGAAAAACAAAAAAAAAATTTTGAAAATCTGACCACGTGACGTCGTGCGGTGACGTAAGCAGATGCCCACGTGACCATTTTTGCGTTCTACCCCCTCCAAAGGCGAAGATATTGACGAAAAACAAAAAAGAAATTTTTGAAAATCTGACCACGTGACGTCGTGCGGTGACGTCAGCAGATGCCCACGTGACCATTTTTAGCGTCCTACCCATTTCAGGGGCAAAGATATTGACGATAAACAAAAAAAAAATTTTTGAAAATCTGACCACGTGACGTCGTGCGGTGACGTTAGCAGATGCCCACGTGACCATTTTTGCGTCTTACCCCCTTCAAAGGCGAAGATATTGACGAAAAACGAAAAAAAATTTTTGAAAATCTGACCACGTGACGTCGTGCGGTGACGTCAGCAGATGCCCACGTGACCATTTTTAGCGTTTTACCTCCTCCAAAGGCAAAGATATTGACGAAAAACAAAAAAAAAATTTTTGAAAATCTGACCACGTGACGTCGTGCGGTGACGTCAAAAGATGCCCACGTGACCATTTTTGGCGTCATACCTTTTCCAGGAGAAAGATATTGACGAAAAACGAAAAAAAAATTTTGAAAATCTGACCACGTGACGTCGTGCGGTGACGTCAGCAGATGCCCACGTGACCATTTTTAGCGTCCTACCCCCTCCAGAGGCAAAGATATTGACGATAAACAGAAAAAAAATTTTTGAAAATCTGACCACGTGACGTCGTGCAGTGACGTTAGCAGATGCTTACGTGACCATTTTTGCGTCCTACCTCCGCCAAAAGCGAAGATATTAACGAAAAACGAAAAACAAATTTTTGAAAATCTGACCACGTGACGTCGTGCGGTGACGTCAGCAGATGCCCACGTGACCATTTTTAGCGTCCTACCCCCTCCAAGAGCGGAGATATTGACGAAAAACGAAAAAAAAATTTTTGTAAATCTGACCACGTGACGTCGTTCGGTGACGTCAGCAGATTACGTGACCATTTTTTAGCGTTTTACCCCTCCAGGGGCAAAGATATTGACGAAAAACGAAAAGAACGAAAATCTGACCACGTGACGTCGTGCGGTGACGTCAGCAGATGCCCACGTGACCATTTTTAGCGTCTTACCCCCTCCAAGAGCGGAGATATTGACAAAAAACAAAAAAAAAATTTTTGAAAATCTGACCACGTGACGTCGTGCGGTGACGTCAGCAGATGCCCACGTGACCATTTTTAGCGTCCTACCCCCTCCAAGAGCGGAGATATTGACGAAAAACAAAAACTAAATTTTTGTAAATCTGACCACGTGACGTCGTGCGGTGACGTCAGCAGATGCCCACGTGACAATTTTTAGCGTCCCACCCCTTCCAGGGGCAAAGATATTGACGATAAACAAAAAAAAAATTTTTGAAAATCTGACCACGTGACGTCGTGCAGTGACGTTAGCAGATGCCCACGTGACCATTTTTAGCGTCCTACCCCTTCCAAGAGCGGAGATATTGACGAAAAACGAAAAAAAAATTTTTGAAAATCTGACCACGTGACGTCGTGCGGTGACGTCAGCAGATGCCCACGTGACCATTTTTAGCGTTCTACCCTTTCCAAGAGCGGAGATATTGACGAAAAACGAAAAAAAAATTTTTGAAAATCTGACCACGTGACGTCGTGCGGTGACGTCAGCAGATGCTCACGTGACCATTTTTAGCGTTTACCCCTTCCAGAGGCAAAGATATTGACGAAAAACGAAAAAAAATTTTTGAAAATCTGACCACGTGACGTCGTGCGGTGACGTCAGCAGATGCCACGTGACCATTTTTGCGTCCTACTTTCTTCAGGGGCGAAGATATTGACGAAAAACGAAAAAAAAATTTTTGAAATCTGACCACGTGACGTCGTGCGGTGACGTCAGCAGATGCCCAATGACCATTTTTGGCGTTCTACCCCTCCAGGGCAAAGATATTGACGATAAACAAAAAAATTTTGAAAATCTGACCACGTGACGTCGTGCAGTGACGTCAGCAGATGCCACGTGACCATTTTGCGTCCTACTTCCTCCAAAAGCGAAGATATTGACGAAAAACAAAAAGAAATTTTTGAAAATCTGACCACGTGACGTCGTGCGGTGACGTCAGCAGATGCCCACGTGACCATTTTTAGCGTCTACCTTTTTCCAGGAGCGGAGATATTGACGAAAAACGAAAAAGAAATTTTGAAAATCTGACCACGTGACGTCGTGCGGTGACGTCAGCAGATGCCCGTGACCATTTTTAGCGTTCTACCCTCAAAGGCGAAGATATTGACGAAAAACGAAAAAAATTTTTTGAAAATCTGACCACGTGACGTCGTGCGGTGACGTCAGCAGATGCCCACGTGACCATTTTGGCGTTCATTTCCTCCAGAGCGGAGATATTGACGAAAAACAAAAAAAAAATTTTTGAAAATCTGACCACGTGACGTCGTGCGGTGACGTCAGCAGATGCCCACGTGACCATTTTTAGCGTCCTACCCCCTCCAAGAGCGGAGATATTGACGAAAAACGAAAAAAAAATTTTTGAAAATTTGACCACGTGACGTCGTGCGGTGACGTCAGCAGATACCCACGTGACGAAATTTTAGCGTCCCTACCCCTTCCAAGGGCAAGATATTGACGAAAAACTAAAAAAAAATTTTTGAAAATCTGACCACGTGACGTCGTGCGGTGACGTCAGCAGATGCCCACGTGACCATTTTAGCGTCCTACCCCTTCAAGGGGCAAAAATATTGACGATAAACAAAAAAAATTTTTGAAAATCTGACTACGTGACGTCGTGCAGTGACGTTAGCAGATGCCCACGTGACCATTTTTGCGTCCTACCCCCTCCAAAGGCGAAGATATTGACGAAAAACGAAAAAGAAATTTTTGAAAATCTGACCACGTGACGTTGTGCGGTGACGTCAGCAGATGCTAACGTGACCATTTTCAACGTCCTACCCCCTCCAGGGGCGAAGATATTGACGAAAAACGAAAAA